>NC_089237.1:39021861-39139149 GCF_963924675.1 Phocoena phocoena | reverse complement strand
GAGGAGGATGTGGATGTGGAGGAGGAGGAGGAGGAGGTGGAGGAGGAACAAGAAGAGGAAGAAGAAGAAGGAGGGGCAGAGGAGGTGGAAGAGGAGGAGTTCGAGGAGGAGGAAGAAGAGGAAGAAGAAGCAGGAGGAGGCGGAGGAGTTGGAGGAGGAGGAAGAAGAGAAAGAGGAAGAAGAAGGAGGCGGAGGAGGAGGAGGAAGAAGAGGAAGTAGAAGAAGGAGGAGGCGGAGGACCACGTGGAGGAGGAGGAAGGAGAGGGAGAAGGGAAAGAAGAAGGAGGAGGCAGAGGGGGAGGCGGAGGAGGAAGAGAATGAAGAATAAAAAGGAAGAGGTGGAGGAAGAAGCAGAGGAGGAGGCGGAGGAGCTGGAGGAGGAGCAAGAAGAAGAAGAAAGAAACGGAGGCGGAGGAGGTAGAGGAGGAGGAAGTGGAGGAGGAAGAAAACGAAGGAGGAGGATGAGGCAGAGGAGGCAGCAACGGAGGAAGAGAATGAAGAATAAAAAGGAAGAGGTGGAATAGGAAGCGGAGGAGGAGGCGGAGGAGGTGGAGGAGGAGGAAGAAGAAGAAGGAAAAGGAGGCAGAGTAGGTGGAGGAGGAGGAAGTGGAGGAGGAAGAAAATGAAGGAGGAGGATGAGGCAGAGGAGGAGGCGGAGGAGGAGGAGGAGGTGGAGGAGGAGGAAGAAGAAGAAGAAGGTGGAGGCGGAGGACGAGGTGGAGGAGGAGGTGGAGGAGGAGGAGGAGGAAGAAGAGGAAGAAGAAGACGGAGGCAGAGGAGGAGGTGGAGGAGGAGGAAGAAGAAGGAGGATGAGGCAGAAGTGGAGGTGGAGGAGGTGGAGGAGGAGGAGAAGGAGCAGGAGGTGAGGAGGAAGAAGAGGAAGAAGAAGATGGAGGAGGCGGAGGAGGAGGTGGAGGCGGAGGAGGAGGAGGTGAAGGAGGTGGAAGAAGAGACAGAATAAGAAGGAGGAGGAGGAGGAGGTGGAGGAGGAGGTGGAGGAGGAGGAAGAAGAGGAAAAAGAAGGATGTGGAGGACGCCGAGGAGGTGGTGGAGGAGGACGTGGAGGAGGAGGAAGAAGAGGAAGAAGAGGAAGGAGGAGGCAGAGGAGGAGGCAGAGGAGGAGAAGAATGAAGAATAAAGAAGAGGTGGAGGAGGAAGTGGAGCAGGCAGAGGAGGTGGAGGAGGAGGAGGAAGAAGAAGAAGAAGGAGGTGGAGGAGGTGGAGGAGGAGGAAGTGGAGGAGGAAGAAATCGACGGAGGAGGATGAGGCAGTGGGGGAGGCGGAGGAGGAGGAGGAGGTCGAGGAGGAGAAAGAAGAAGAAGAAGAAGGAGGAGGAAGAGGCAGAGGAGGAGGTGTCCAAGGCGGCGCAGGAAGAAGGAGGAGGAAGATGTGGAGGAGGAGGTGGAGGAGGAGGAGGAGGAAGTGGAGGAGGAGGAAGAAGACGAAGAAGAAGAAGGAGGAGGCGGAGGAGCCGGAGGAGGAGGAGGTGGAGGAGGAATAACAGTCCCTAATCCCTTGGGTTAGTGTGAGATTAAATGAGTTAGTGCATGTATAACGCATTCTACGGGGCCTGAAACATAGTAAGCACTCGATAAGCGTTAGTTCTTGAGTTCTTCAAATAACCCTGTCTGGTGGGCATTATTTCTCTACTTGATGAATGAAGAAACTGAGACTCAAAGAGATTCAAGAACTTTCCTGGGGTCATGATATAAGTAGATGGTCTGATAGAGTATCTGTATTATGCACATCTGAAGAAAAGCTATCCAGTCTCTGCCAACATTTATTTTAAAGATTTGTCTTTCTCCAAGAGAAGAAGGAGGCCTAAAATCAAAGAACACGTTTGGAAAATCCAATGGTGTGTTTTCACAAATGTTCTTCAGAAGTCCACTTCTTATACTCTGATAACCAAACTTCATATCTTGGCCATTATATGTTGAGAGACTCAGAGAAACTACCTGATACTTGTTTTGTAGAACTACATTATATTTGCTTAAATGTTTCAAAAGCTCCACAATAATGAAATCTTTTTCCAATCTAAGCTGTTAGCAGACAGATGTTATGTCAAATCTTTTCTTGGCTCTGATTGTTTTCTGAATCTGGAGTTACAAACTCAAAGGATTTCCGGGTCAGAGCCAGCAACCTAAAGGGGTGTGGTAGCAAGGCATAATAGAGGCGGGTGGGGCTTGTGACTTACATCATAATCTGCTGTGTATGATCACACCATACTCCTCCAGGCAGACTCACCTTCACATGGTCAGACTGCAGCCACTGGTCTAAAGGAATGGCCCACAACTCTCCTTTTCTGGTTATTATCGAGCTCCTCACCTGCTCCCAGTCCTGAGAACGAGAAAAGAAAAGTGAACTTTGCTTCTCCCTTATTCTGTTCAGCAAGAGAGTCAGATTCGGCAAGCATTTATTTAGCACTTGTGAGGCGCAAGGCCCTGGATCTGGTCTAAAGAGGATCGCAAAGATGAATCCGACAACACTGACAGAAAGATACAAACAGTTCTTCACTCATACAGTTTATTTCTGCATTCAGGTATGCTCACAGAAAACTGGATAGGGTGCAGTAAGTACTGTCATACCAGTAAATGGTGGTGAGGGAATTTATGACAAACATAAGTGTACTCTGAACCAAGAGCCCTCAGAATTAATATCTGCACTTAGCTGACTTCAGGCTATGTTAGCTGGAGAGACTCTTAGAGCTCAGAGAAGAATTACATTGTGGGAGTTGAAACTTCTGTTGCATGACAAATGGCAGCAGGCTTCCCAATCCTCTTCTTCTCCTGGTCACCTGGGTATCATCAGCTCCTTTTCATCCGCAGTGGCCAGCTCAGTCCTCACTCTTAACTTAAACTCCGCTTACCCCAGACAGTAGCTTTTCCAGTTGGAGAGGAAACTGTGATGTTTTAAGCAAATCCTTCCTGTTCCTGGGGAGTGTGGCGAGGCCAGGGAGAGACTGTGACCTCTCAGGACTCATCCAGGTGGAAGTTGGAACTTCCTCTCCTAGCTCAAAGCTCTTTTTCCTTTATTCCAACATTTCCCATTCTAAACATTTCATTATCTGTATTACTCACTGTGTCACTATACATGTTGCTTTTTGCCATCTCAAATGTTTAATTGAAAAATGTTTTTTTCCCCATCAAGTAAACTATAAGCCCCTTGAGTACTGAAGCCATATTATACTTTAGGTGTGCTTCTTTGTTTCACCACCTGGCCTCACCACCCTCTTACTAGGTGCTCCTAAGTCAGTTTGGAACTTGAGGGTAACTTTGAAGCTTCAATGATGTGAAGCAGTAATTCAAAGAAATGTAACCTCCAAGTCAATATGTGCATATGAAATATTAAAATTACTTGTGTCATTATTTGTAAATCAAACTGAAATAATGACCCAGAGGATAGTAAAAGCATTAAATATGCTGATATATGTAAATGTACTTTCTAAATTCTAGCTCAATGGATGATTATAAGTAGGTATGATGAGATTAAAATATTTTAAAATGAATGGCCATTTTGATTATCTCTTGGGTTCTTGGTTATCTAATGTGAGGAGGGGAAGGATAAGACCAGCAGGTAATACTACGAAAGATCTTTAAAAACAAAAGGAGGGCCTCTTCTCTGAATTAGTAAATCTTAGGAAGAGAAAACTACAAAGAGCAACATCTTACAGTGATTCTGTGATGTCCACTGATCCATGCCGCTTAAACTGTGCGCTCTTAACATCACCTGCATTTGTGAAATTTGAGTTGATTCATCGAACATTTTGCTTTATAGGGCTGATCACATCATCTAACGTTGAATTCAATAAGACTCAAGGCAATTAAATTCTATTGCAGTGAATTTTTATTTGTAAATCGTACTCATAATGTTGGGAAAAATTTAGTCGCAAATGCAATATTTACTTCTTTCTTTCTTGTCCCTTCAAATTAAAAAAAAAACTTCATTATTGGCCTAAGATTAGAGACCTGATGATATGTGTTAGCTTAATTCTTCCATCGGTAAAAGAAATTGTGAAAACAGTTTCCATCACTTGATGAAATGAAAGAGACTCTGAATTAGTTGATACAGTGAAAGGCACTGACCCCAGAATGAGTGCTTGGGCTCTTCAGAGGTAATTTGTCATACTTTCATTATTAGCAAAGCTTCAGTCTGATATCATGGGTACCAGAGGAAATGAAGGAGCTGGACTGTGTACACACAGGGTGTCAGAGCCCTAAGGCTGTCCCCAGCCAGTGAATGGGGCTAATGTGATGCTGGTCTCCAAGTGTGGGTACTGTAGCAGGGCGTCAATCCTAGCGCCATTGTTACCTTCATGGAAGGAGGTACTCGTAGGCTTGCCAATACTGAGTGCGAGAAAAGCCTTCTCTCATATAAATAATATTGTGACAAGGCAGAATTGGGCATTGGTTTCAAAACACCAATGCTCAGTTCACTGCAGCACTATTTACAATAGCCAGAACATGGAAGCAACCTAAATGTCCATCAACAGACGAATGGATAAAGATGTGGTACATATGTACAATGGAATATTACTCAGCCTTACGAAAGAATGAAATAATACCATTTGCAGCAACATGGATGGACCTAGGGATTGTCATACTGAGTGAATAAGTCAGAAAGGTAAAGACAAATATCATAGGATATCACTTATATGTGGAATCTTAAAAAAAAGGGTACAAATGAACTGACTTACAAAACAGAAATAGACTCACAGATGTAGAAAAGAAACTTATAGTTACTAGGGGGTAAGGGCGGGAGGGATAAATTGGGAGATTAGGATTGACATATACACACTACTCTATATAAAATAGATAACTAATAAGGACCTACAGTATAGCACAGGGAACTCTACTCAATACTCTGTAATGACCTATATGGGAAAGGAATCTAAAAAAGAGTGGACATATGTATATGGATAACTGATTCATTTTGCTGTACAGCAGAAACTGACACAGCATTGTAAGTCAGCTATACTCCAATAAATATTAAACAAACAAACAAAACAAAACAGAACACAACAACAACAAGAAACCAACAAGGCCCAGGCTCCACCCCTAGAACCTGGTATCATTTCTCTGGGGTAGGGATCTGGAATTGTCATGTTAAAGATTGTTCCAGTTGCTTCTAACAGGCAGTCAAGGTGAAGAACCTAAGACTTCTTAAAATTTCCTGGTGGGAATAACCTGGTAATTTGTTACTATACAGATTCTTATTTGTCTCACTAGATACATCTGTACTTTAACAAGCTCCCAGCAGAGGCCAGAGCTGCTGGTCTGAGGTCCACTCTGGGAGAAGCAAGGATCTATGCTATGCTCTCCAGGATCTGGACTTCTGCTGTTCAGGTTTACCTAGGGTGGTTCATGCCTCACACACCCCATTTTGCCTTAGCACATATACACTTCAGAGTAACATATAACCAGTTTCATCCTTTCTTTATTGATTATGAAAGCATTAATTATCCTTAAAGGAATTATTGTGAACACACTTAAATATGTGTGCTTCTATGGTTAGGGTACTCTAATTCGGTATTTCCAATGTTTCACTGATCATCAAAGTCATCTGGGAGCCTTAAAAATCTAATGGGAATCCTCCCCAACAGTGGAGGGTGGCAGGAGGGAAAGAGAAAATTTTTAACGAAACCCTGCAGGTGATGGTGATTCAGACATCTTCACTCTGGAAGTTTAGAAGCATTTACAAAAGGTAATGAATGAAACAAAATCATCATCTCTTTCACTTTCAGTATAGGTTAAAATAATACAACTTGCAACTCACCTATTACAACCTGTGGGTATGCTATTTTGTCATACGTTATAAAGGAAATACAATTAAAATACACAAACTACAAATATATCTGTGGCAGTGTCAAAATCCCAGAGTTAAAAAGATGCCAAAACCCTCTTGATGTATAGCCTGAAAAGGGGAAGTGAGAGTTGGGTGCAGGAAAATCATCCCACCTAATACTCCTCTCTCTGTGGGGGTGCAGGTATCTCTGTCCCAGTGAAGGGACCATTCTGGCTTCCAGAGGGCAGATCCATCTTGCCGCCATCTTGCTGAGGGAGGAGCTAATCTCCTCAGCAAATTAATTAACCAATCAATCCACTAAATCGGCATAGTTTGCAAAGAACCTCATGTAATTCTCAATTAGGAGAACATTCAGAACAAGGAAAGCAAATGGCATTAGTTATTTGTTATCTGGAAAGCCTCCTACTTTAATTCTCCCTCCTCTCTCTCTTCCTCTCTCTCTCCCTGCAGCACAGAATAAGGAGAAGACACGGCTTAAAGTTCCAGCCTATTAGCTATGAAACATGGGCACTAGTACAGTAAGATGTTTCATTCCTTTATAGTCTCAGCGTTTTCGTGGTCGGTTCTGCTGTGAGAATCAAATGAGTTGCTGGGATTTGAAAGCTGAGAATCCAGAGGTTATCATTTCTTTCTACATGGGTCTCCTTGCACGAGGCTCTTCCCTCCAATGTACAATTTCCACACACAGGCCAGTGGCTTGCCCAGTTTCGGAGGAGGAGGAGGAGCATGAAGAAGAAGGAGGAAGAGGTGGAGGAGGAGGTGGAGGAGGAGGAAGAAGAAGAAGAAGGAGGAGGAGGCGGAGGAGGAGGAGAATGAAGAAGAAAAAGAAAGAGGTGGAGGAGGAGGCAGTGGAGGAGGAGGAGGATGTGGAGGAGGAGGAAGAAGAAGAAGGAGGAGGAGTCTGAGGAGGAGGCAGAGGAGGAGGAGGCGGATGAGAACACGGAGGAGGTGGAGGATGAGGAAGAAAAAGAAGAAGGAGGAGGAGGCGGAGGAGGAGGGGGAGGTGGAGGAGGAGGAAGAGGAAGAAGGAGGAGGAGGTGGAGGAGGTGGAGGAGGCAGAGGAGGAAGAGGTGGAGGAGGAGGCGGAGGAGGAGGAAGAAGAAGAAGGAGGAGGAGGTGGAGGAGGAAGAAGATGAAGGAGGAGGATGAGGAGGAGGAGGTGGAGGAGGAAGAAGACGGAGGAGGATTAGGCAGAGGAGGAGGCAGAGGAGGAGGAGGAGGAGGTGGAGGAGGAGGAAGAAGATGAAGAAGAAGAAGGAGGAGGCGGAGGAAGAGATGGAGGCGGAGGCGGAGGAAGGGGAGGAGGAGGAAGAAGAGGAAGAAGAAGAAGGAGGAGGAAGAGGAGGAAGAAGATGGAGGAGGATTAGGCGGGGCAGGAGGCGGAGGAAGAGGAGGAGGTGCAGGAGGAGGAGGTGGAGGAGGAGGAAGAAGACGAAAAATAAGGAGGAGGCGGAGGAGGAGGTTGCGGCGGAGGAGGAGGATGTGGATGTAGAGGAGGAGGAGGAGGAGGTGGAGGAGGAACAAGAAGAGGAAGAAGAAGAAGGAGGGGCAGAGGAGGTGCAAGAGGAGGAGTTCGAGGCGGAGGAAGAAGAGGAAGAAGAAACAGGAGGAGGTGGAGGAGGAGGAGTTGGAGGAGGAGGAAGAAGAGAAAGAAGAAGAAGAAGGAGGCGGAGGAGGAGGTGGAGGAGGAGGAAGAAGAGGAAGTAGAAGAAGGAGGAGGCGGAGGACCACGTGGAGGAGGAGGAAGGAGAGGGAGAATGGAAAGAAGAAGGAGGAGGCAGAGGAGGAGGCGGAGGAGGAAGAGAATGAAGAATAAAAAGGAAGAGGTGGAGGAAGAACCAGAGGAGGAGGCGGAGGAGCTGGAGGAGGAGCAAGAATAAGAAGAAGGAAATGGAGTCGGAGGAGGTAGAGGAGGAGGAAGTGGAGGAGGAAGAAAACGAACGAGGAGGATGAGGCAGAGGAGGCGGCGGCGGAGGAAGAGAATGAAGAATAAAAAGGAAGAGGTGGAGTAGGAAGCGGAGGAGGAGGCGCAGGAGGTGGAGGAGGAGGAAGAAGAAGAAGGAAAAGGAGGCAGAGTAGGTGGAGGAGGAGGAAGTGGAGGAGGAAGAAAATGAAGGAGGAGGATGAGGCAGAGGAGGAGGCGGAGGAGGTGGAGGAGGAGGAAGAAGAAGAAGGTGGAGGCGGAGGACGAGGTGGAGGAGGAGGTGGAGGAGGAGGAGGAAGAAGAGGAAGAAGAAGACGGAGGAGACGGAGGAGGAGGTGGAGGAGGAGGAAGAAGAGAAAGAAAAAGAAGAAGGAGGCAGAGGAGGAGGTGGAGGAGGAGGAAGAAGAAGAAGGAGGATGAGGCAGAAGTGGACGTGGAGGAGGTGCAGGAGGAGGAGAAGGAGCAGGAGGTGAGGAGGAAGAAGAGGAAGAAGAAGATGGAGGAGGCGGAGGAGGAGGTGGAGGATGAGGTGGAGTAGGAGGACAAAGAGGAAGAAGAAGAAGGAGGAGGCAGAGGAGGAAGTGGAGGCAGAGGAGGAGGAGGTGGAGGAGGTGGAAGAAGAGACAGAATAAGAAGGAGGAGGAGGAGGAGGAGGAGGTGGAGGAGGAGGTGGAGGAGGAGGAAGAAGAGGAAAAAGAATGATGTGGAGGATGCCGAGGTGGTGGTGGAGGACGACGTGGAGGAGGAGGAAGAAGAGGAAGAAGAAGAAGGAGGAGGCAGAGGAAGAGGCAGAGGAAGAGGAGAATGAAGAATAAAGAAGAGGTGGAGGAGGAAGTGGAGCAGGCGGAGGAGGTGGAGGAGGAGGAAGAAGAAGAAGAAGGAGGCGGAGGAGGAGGAGGAGGTCGAGGAGGAGGAAGAAGAAGAAGGAGGAGGAAGAGGCAGAGGAGGAGGTGTCCGAGGCGGCGCAGGAAGAAGGAGGAGGAAGATGTGGAGGAGGAGGTGGAGGAGGAGGAGGAGGAAGTGGAGGAGGAGGAAGAAGACGAAGAAGAAGAAGGAGGAGGCGGAGGAGCCGGAGGAGGAGGAGGTGGAGGAGGAATAACAGTCCCTAATCCCTTGGGTTAGTGTGAGATTAAATGAGTTAGTGCATGTATAACGCATTCTACGGGGCCTGAAACATAGTAAGCACTCGATAAGCGTTAGTTCTTGAGTTCTTCAAATAACCCTGTCTGGTGGGCATTATTTCTCTACTTGATGAATGAAGAAACTGAGACTCAAAGAGATTCAAGATCTTTCCTGGGGTCATGATATAAGTAGATGGTCTGATAGAGTATCTATATTATGCACATCTGGAGAAAAGCTATCCAGTCTCTGCCAACATTTATTTTAAAGATTTGTCTTTCTCCAAGAGAAGAAGGAGGCCTAAAATCAAAGAACACGTTTGGAAAATCCAATGGTGTGTTTTCACAAATGTTCTTCAGAAGTCCACTTCTTATACTCTGATAACCAAACTTCATATCTTGGCCATTATATGTTGAGAGACTCAGAGAAACTACCTGATACTTGTTTTGTAGAACTACATTATATTTGCTTAAATGTTTCAAAAGCTCCACAATAATGAAATCTTTTTCCAATCTAAGCTGTTAGCAGACAGATGTTATGTCAAATCTTTTCTTGGCTCTGATTGTTTTCTCAATCTGGAGTTACAAACTCAAAGGATTTCCGGGTCAGAGCCAGCAACCTAAAGGGGTGTGGTAGCAAGGCATAATAGAGGCGGGTGGGGCTTGTGACTTACATCATAATCTGCTGTGTATGATCACACCGTACTCCTCCAGGCAGACTCACCTTCACATGGTCAGACTGCAGCCACTGGTCTAAAGGAATGGCCCACAACTCTCCTTTTCTGGTTATTGTCGAGCTCCTCACCTGCTCCCAGTCCTGAGAACGAGAAAAGAAAAGTGAACTTTGCTTCTCCCCTATTCTGTTCAGCAAGAGAGTCAGATTCGGCAAGCATTTATTTAGCACTTGTGAGGCGCAAGGCCCTGGATCTGGTCTAAAGAGGATCGCAAAGATGAATCCGACAACACTGACAGAAAGATACAAACAGTTCTTCACTCATACAGTTTATTTCTGCATTCAGGTATGCTCACAGAAAACTGGATAGGGTGCAGTAAGTACTGTCATACCAGTAAATGGTGGTGAGGGAATTTATGACAAACGTAAGTGTACTCTGAACCAAGAGCCCTCAGAATTAATATCTGCACTTAGCTGACTTCAAGCTATGTTAGCTGGAGAGACTCTTAGAGCTCAGAGAAGAATTACATTGTGGGAGTTGAAACTTCTGTTGCATGACAAATGGCAGCAGGCTTCCCAATCCTCTTCTTCTCCTGGTCACCTGGGTATCATCAGCTCCTTTTCATCCGCAGTGGCCAGCTCAGTCCTCACTCTTAACTTAAACTCCGCTTACCCCAGACAGTAGCTTTTCCAGTTGGAGAGGAAACTGTGATGTTTTAAGCAAATCCTTCCTGTTCCTGGGGAGTGTGGCGAGGCCAGGGAGAGACTGTGACCTCTCAGGACTCATCCAGGTGGAAGTTGGAACTTCCTCTCCTAGCTCAAAGCTCTTTTTCCTTTATTCCAACATTTCCCATTCTAAACATTTCATTATCTGTATTACTCACTGTGTCACTATACATGTTGCTTTTTGCCATCTCAAATATTTAATTGAAAAATGTTTTTTTCCTCATCAAGTAAACTATAAGCCGCTTGAGTACTGAAGCCATATTATACTTTAGGTGTGCTTCTTTGTTTCACCACCTGGCCTCACCACCCTCTTACTAGGTGCTCCTAAGTCAGTTTGGAACTTGAGGGTAACTTTGAGGCTTCAATGATGTGAAGGAGTAATTCAAAGAAATGTAACCTCCAAGTCAATATGTGCATATGAAATATTAAAATTATTTGTGTCATTATTTGTAAATCAAACTGAAATAATGACCCAGAGGATAGTAAAAGCATTAAATATGCTGATATATGTAAATGTACTTTCTAAATTCTAGCTCAATGGATGATTATAAGTAGGTATGATGAGATTAAGATATTTTAAAATGAATGGCCATTTTGATTATCTCTTGGGTTCTTGGTTATCTAATGTGAGGAGGGGAAGGATAAGACCAGCAGGTAATACTACAAAAGATCTTTAAAAACAAAAGGAGGGCCTCTTCTCTGAATTAGTAAATCTTAGGAAGAGAAAACTACAAAGAGCAACATCTTACAGTGATTCTGTGATGTCCACTGATCCATGCCGCTTAAACTGTGCGCTCTTAACATCACCTGCATTTGTGAAATTTGAGTTGATTCATCGAACATTTTGCTTTATAGGGCTGATCACATCATCTAACGTTGAATTCAATAAGACTCAAGGCAATTAAATTCTATTGCAGTGAATTTTTATTTGTAAATCGTACTCATAATGTTGGGAAAAATTTAGTCGCAAATGCAATATTTACTTCTTTCTTTCTTGTCCCTTCAAATTAAAAAAAAACCTCATTATTGGCCTAAGATTAGAGACCTGATGATATGTGTTAGCTTAATTCTTCCATCGGTAAAAGAAATTGTGAAAACAGTTTCCATCACTTGATGAAATGAAAGAGACTCTGAATTAGTTGATACAGTGAAAGGCACTGACCCCAGAATGAGTGCTTGGGCTCTTCAGAGGTAATTTGTCATACTTTCATCATTAGCAAAGCTTCAGTCTGATATCATGGGTACCAGAGGAAATGAAGGAGCTGGACTGTGTACACACAGGGTGTCAGAGCCCTAAGGCTGTCCCCAGCCAGTGAATGGGGCTAATGTGATGCTGGTCTCCAAGTGTGGGTACTGTAGCAGGGCGTCAATCCTAGCGCCATTGTTACCTTCATGGAAGGAGGTACTCGTAGGCTTGCCAATACTGAGTGCGAGAAAAGCCTTCTCTCATATAAATAGTATTGTGACAAGGCAGAATTGGGCATTGGTTTCAAAACACCAATGCTCAGTTCACTGCAGCACTATTTACAATAGCCAGAACATGGAAGCAACCTAAATGTCCATCAACAGACGAATGGATAAAGATGTGGTACATATGTACAATGGAATATTACTCAGCCTTACGAAAGAATGAAATAATACCATTTGCAGCAACATGGATGGACCTAGGGATTGTCATACTGAGTGAACTAAGTCAGAAAGGTAAAGACAAATATCATAGGATATCACTTATATGTGGAATCTTAAAAAAAAAGGGTACAAATGAACTGACTTACAAAACAGAAATAGACTCACAGATGTAGAAAAGAAACTTATAGTTACTAGGGGGTAAGGGCGGGAGGGATAAATTGGGAGATTAGGATTGACATATACACACTACTCTATATAAAATAGATAACTAATAAGGACCTACAGTATAGCACAGGGAACTCTACTCAATACTCTGTAATGACCTATATGGGAAAGGAATCTAAAAAAGAGTGGACATATGTATATGGATAACTGATTCATTTTGCTGTACAGCAGAAACTGACACAGCATTGTAAGTCAGCTATACTCCAATAAATATTAAACAAACAAACAAAACAAAACAGAACACAACAACAACAAGAAACCAACAAGGCCCAGGCTCCACCCCTAGAACCTGGTATCATTTCTCTGGGGTAGGGATCTGGAATTGTCATGTTAAAGATTGTTCCAGTTGCTTCTAACAGGCAGTCAAGGTGAAGAACCTAAGACTTCTTAAAATTTCCTGGTGGGAATAACCTGGTAATTTGTTACTATACAGATTCTTATCTGTCTCACTAGATACATCTGTACTTTAACAAGCTCCCAGCAGATGCCAGAGCTGCTGGTCTGAGGTCCACTCTGGGAGAAGCAAGGATCTATGCTATGCTCTCCAGGATCTGGACTTCTGCTGTTCAGGTTTACCTAGGGTGGTTCATGCCTCACACACCCCATTTTGCCTTAGCACATATACACTTCAGAGTAACATATAACCAGTTTCATCCTTTCTTTATTGATTATGAAAGCATTAATTATCCTTAAAGTAATTATTGTGAACACACTTAAATATGTGTGCTTCTATGGTTAGGGTACTCTAATTCGGTATTTCCAATGTTTCACTGATCATCAAAGTCATCTGGGAGCCTTAAAAATCTAATGGGAATCCTCCCCAACAGTGGAGGGTGGCAGGAGGGAAAGAGAAAATTTTTAACGAAACCCTGCAGGTGATGGTGATTCAGACATCTTCACTCTGGAAGTTTAGAAGCATTTACAAAAGGTAATGAATGAAACAAAATCATCATCTCTTTCACTTTCAGTATAGGTTAAAATAATACAACTTGCAACTCACCTATTACAACCTGTGGGTATGCTATTTTGTCATACGTTATAAAGGAAATACAATTAAAATACACAAACTACAAATATATCTGTGGCAGTGTCAAAATCCCAGAGTTAAAAAGATGCCAAAACCCTCTTGATGTATAGCCTGAAAAGGGGAAGTGAGAGTTGGGTGCAGGAAAATCATCCCACCTAATACTCCTCTCTCTGTGGGGGTCCAAGTATCTCTGTCCCAGTGAAGGGACCATTCTGGCTTCCAGAGGGCAGATCCATCTTGCCGCCATCTTGCTGAGGGAGGAGCTAATCTCCTCAGCAAATTAATTAACCAATCAATCCACTAAATCGGCATAGTTTGCAAAGAACCTCATGTAATTCTCAATTAGGAGAACATTCAGAACAAGGAAAGCAAATGGCATTAGTTATTTGTTATCTGGAAAGCCTCCTACTTTAATTCTCCCTCCTCTCTCTCTTCCTCTCTCTCTCCCTGCAGCACAGAATAAGGAGAAGACACGGCTTAAAGTTCCAGCCTATTAGCTATGAAACATGGGCACTAGTACAGTAAGATGTTTCATTCCTTTATAGTCTCAGCGTTTTCGTGGTCGGTTCTGCTGTGAGAATCAAATGAGTTGCTGGGATTTGAAAGCTGAGAATCCAGAGGTTATCATTTCTTTCTACATGGGTCTCCTTGCACGAGGCTCTTCCCTCCAATGTACAATTTCCACACACAGGCCAGTGGCTTGCCCAGTTTCGGAGGAGGAGGAGGAGCATGAAGAAGAAGGAGGAAGAGGTGGAGGAGGAGGTGGAGGAGGAGGAAGAAGAAGAAGAAGGAGGAGGAGGAGGAGGAGAATGAAGAAGAAAAAGAAAGAGGTGGAGGAGGAGGCAGTGGAGGAGGAGGAGGAGGTGGAGGAGGAGGAAGAAGAAGAAGGAGGAGGAGTCTGAGGAGGAGGCAGAGGAGGAGGAGGCGGATGAGAACACGGAGGAGGTGGAGGATGAGGAAGAAAAAGAAGAAGGAGGAGGAGGCGGAGGAGGAGGGGGAGGTGGAGGAGGAGGAAGAAGAGGAAGAAGGAGGAGGAGGTGGAGGAGGTGGAGGAGGCAGAGGAGGAAGAGGTGGAGGAGGAGGCAGAGGAGGAGGAAGAAGAAGAAGGAGGAGGAGGTGGAGGAGGAAGAAGATGAAGGAGGAGGATGAGGAGGAGGAGGTGGAGGAGGAAGAAGACGGAGGAGGATTAGGCAGAGGAGGAAGCAGAGGAGGAGGAGGAGGAGGTGGAGGAAGAGGAGGTGGAGGAGGAGGAAGAAGATGAAGAAGAAGAAGGAGGAGGCGGAGGAAGAGATGGAGGCGGAGGCGGAGGAAGGGGAGGAGGAGGAAGAAGAGGAAGAAGAAGAAGGAGGAGGCAGAGGAGGAAGAAGACGGAGGAGGATTAGGCGGGGCAGGAGGCGGAGGAAGAGGAGGAGGTGCAGGAGGAGGAGGTGGAGGAGGAGGAAGAAGACGAAAAATAAGGAGGAGGCGGAGGAGGAGGTTGCGGCGGAGGAGGAGGATGTGGATGTAGAGGAGGAGGAGGAGGAGGTGGAGGAGGAACAAGAAGAGGAAGAAGAAGAAGGAGGGGCAGAGGAGGTGCAAGAGGAGGAGTTCGAGGCGGAGGAAGAAGAGGAAGAAGAAACAGGAGGAGGTGGAGGAGGAGGAGTTGGAGGAGGAGGAAGAAGAGAAAGAGGAAGAAGAAGGAGGCAGAGGAGGAGGTGGAGGAGGAGGAAGAAGAGGAAGTAGAAGAAGGAGGAGGCGGAGGACCACGTGGAGGAGGAGGAAGGAGAGGGAGAATGGAAAGAAGAAGGAGGAGGCAGAGGAGGAGGCGGAGGAGGAAGAGAATGAAGAATAAAAAGGAAGAGGTGGAGGAAGAACCAGAGGAGGAGGCGGAGGAGCTGGAGGAGGAGCAAGAATAAGAAGAAGGAAATGGAGTCGGAGGAGGTAGAGGAGGAGGAAGTGGAGGAGGAAGAAAACGAACGAGGAGGATGAGGCAGAGGAGGCGGCGGCGGAGGAAGAGAATGAAGAATAAAAAGGAAGAGGTGGAGTAGGAAGCGGAGGAGGAGGCGCAGGAGGTGGAGGAGGAGGAAGAAGAAGAAGGAAAAGGAGGCAGAGTAGGTGGAGGAGGAGGAAGTGGAGGAGGAAGAAAATGAAGGAGGAGGATGAGGCAGAGGAGGAGGCGGAGGAGGTGGAGGAGGAGGAAGAAGAAGAAGAAGGTGGAGGCGGAGGACGAGGTGGAGGAGGAGGTGGAGGAGGAGGAGGAAGAAGAGGAAGAAGAAGACGGAGGAGACGGAGGAGGAGGTGGAGGAGGAGGAAGAAGAGAAAGAAAAAGAAGAAGGAGGCAGAGGAGGAGGTGGAGGAGGAGGAAGAAGAAGAAGGAGGATGAGGCAGAAGTGGATGTGGAGGAGGTGCAGGAGGAGGAGAAGGAGCAGGAGGTGAGGAGGAAGAAGAGGAAGAAGAAGATGGAGGAGGCGGAGGAGGAGGTGGAGGATGAGGTGGAGTAGGAGGACAAAGAGGAAGAAGAAGAAGGAGGAGGCAGAGGAGGAAGTGGAGGCGGAGGAGGAGGAGGTGGAGGAGGTGGAAGAAGAGACAGAATAAGAAGGAGGAGGAGGAGGAGGAGGAGGTGGAGGAGGAGGTGGAGGAGGAGGAAGAAGAGGAAAAAGAATGATGTGGAGGATGCCGAGGTGGTGGTGGAGGACGACGTGGAGGAGGAGGAAGAAGAGGAAGAAGAAGAAGGAGGAGGCAGAGGAAGAGGCAGAGGAAGAGGAGAATGAAGAATAAAGAAGAGGTGGAGGAGGAAGTGGAGCAGGCGGAGGAGGTGGAGGAGGAGGAAGAAGAAGAAGAAGGAGGCGGAGGAGGAGGAGGAGGTCGAGGAGGAGAAAGAAGAAGAAGAAGGAGGAGGAAGAGGCAGAGGAGGAGGTGTCCGAGGCGGCGCAGGAAGAAGGAGGAGGAAGATGTGGAGGAGGAGGTGGAGGAGGAGGAGGAGGAAGTGGAGGAGGAGGAAGAAGACGAAGAAGAAGAAGGAGGAGGCGGAGGAGCCGGAGGAGGAGGAGGTGGAGGAGGAATAACAGTCCCTAATCCCTTGGGTTAGTGTGAGATTAAATGAGTTAGTGCATGTATAACGCATTCTACGGGGCCTGAAACATAGTAAGCACTCGATAAGCGTTAGTTCTTGAGTTCTTCAAATAACCCTGTCTGGTGGGCATTATTTCTCTACTTGATGAATGAAGAAACTGAGACTCAAAGAGATTCAAGAACTTTCCTGGGGTCATGATATAAGTAGATGGTCTGATAGAGTATCTGTATTATGCACATCTGGAGAAAAGCTATCCAGTCTCTGCCAACATTTATTTTAAAGATTTGTCTTTCTCCAAGAGAAGAAGGAGGCCTAAAATCAAAGAACACGTTTGGAAAATCCAATGGTGTGTTTTCACAAATGTTCTTCAGAAGTCCACTTCTTATACTCTGATAACCAAACTTCATATCTTGGCCATTATATGTTGAGAGACTCAGAGAAACTACCTGATACTTGTTTTGTAGAACTACATTATATTTGCTTAAATGTTTCAAAAGCTCCACAATAATGAAATCTTTTTCCAATCTAAGCTGTTAGCAGACAGATGTTATGTCAAATCTTTTCTTGGCTCTGATTGTTTTCTGAATCTGGAGTTACAAACTCAAAGGATTTCCGGGTCAGAGCCAGCAACCTAAAGGGGTGTGGTAGCAAGGCATAATAGAGGCGGGTGGGGCTTGTGACTTACATCATAATCTGCTGTGTATGATCACACCGTACTCCTCCAGGCAGACTCACCTTCACATGGTCAGACTGCAGCCACTGGTCTAAAGGAATGGCCCACAACTCTCCTTTTCTGGTTATTGTCGAGCTCCTCACCTGCTCCCAGTCCTGAGAACGAGAAAAGAAAAGTGAACTTTGCTTCTCCCCTATTCTGTTCAGCAAGAGAGTCAGATTCGGCAAGCATTTATTTAGCACTTGTGAGGCGCAAGGCCCTGGATCTGGTCTAAAGAGGATCGCAAAGATGAATCCGACAACACTGACAGAAAGATACAAACAGTTCTTCACTCATACAGTTTATTTCTGCATTCAGGTATGCTCACAGAAAACTGGATAGGGTGCAGTAAGTACTGTCATACCAGTAAATGGTGGTGAGGGAATTTATGACAAACGTAAGTGTACTCTGAACCAAGAGCCCTCAGAATTAATATCTGCACTTAGCTGACTTCAGGCTATGTTAGCTGGAGAGACTCTTAGAGCTCAGAGAAGAATTACATTGTGGGAGTTGAAACTTCTGTTGCATGACAAATGGCAGCAGGCTTCCCAATCCTCTTCTTCTCCTGGTCACCTGGGTATCATCAGCTCCTTTTCATCCGCAGTGGCCAGCTCAGTCCTCACTCTTAACTTAAACTCCGCTTACCCCAGACAGTAGCTTTTCCAGTTGGAGAGGAAACTGTGATGTTTTAAGCAAATCCTTCCTGTTCCTGGGGAGTGTGGCGAGGCCAGGGAGAGACTGTGACCTCTCAGGACTCATCCAGGTGGAAGTTGGAACTTCCTCTCCTAGCTCAAAGCTCTTTTTCCTTTATTCCAACATTTCCCATTCTAAACATTTCATTATCTGTATTACTCACTGTGTCACTATACATGTTGCTTTTTGCCATCTCAAATATTTAATTGAAAAATGTTTTTTTCCTCATCAAGTAAACTATAAGCCTCTTGAGTACTGAAGCCATATTATACTTTAGGTGTGCTTCTTTGTTTCACCACCTGGCCTCACCACCCTCTTACTAGGTGCTCCTAAGTCAGTTTGGAACTTGAGGGTAACTTTGAGGCTTCAATGATGTGAAGGAGTAATTCAAAGAAATGTAACCTCCAAGTCAATATGTGCATATGAAATATTAAAATTATTTGTGTCATTATTTGTAAATCAAACTGAAATAATGACCCAGAGGATAGTAAAAGCATTAAATATGCTGATATATGTAAATGTACTTTCTAAATTCTAGCTCAATGGATGATTATAAGTAGGTATGATGAGATTAAGATATTTTAAAATGAATGGCCATTTTGATTATCTCTTGGGTTCTTGGTTATCTAATGTGAGGAGGGGAAGGATAAGACCAGCAGGTAATACTACGAAAGATCTTTAAAAACAAAAGGAGGGCCTCTTCTCTGAATTAGTAAATCTTAGGAAGAGAAAACTACAAAGAGCAACATCTTACAGTGATTCTGTGATGTCCACTGATCCATGCCGCTTAAACTGTGCGCTCTTAACATCACCTGCATTTGTGAAATTTGAGTTGATTCATCGAACATTTTGCTTTATAGGGCTGATCACATCATCTAACGTTGAATTCAATAAGACTCAAGGCAATTAAATTCTATTGCAGTGAATTTTTATTTGTAAATCGTACTCATAATGTTGGGAAAAATTTAGTCGCAAATGCAATATTTACTTCTTTCTTTCTTGTCCCTTCAAATTAAAAAAAAACCTCATTATTGGCCTAAGATTAGAGACCTGATGATATGTGTTAGCTTAATTCTTCCATCGGTAAAAGAAATTGTGAAAACAGTTTCCATCACTTGATGAAATGAAAGAGACTCTGAATTAGTTGATACAGTGAAAGGCAGTGACCCCAGAATGAGTGCTTGGGCTCTTCAGAGGTAATTTGTCATACTTTCATCATTAGCAAAGCTTCAGTCTGATATCATGGGTACCAGAGGAAATGAAGGAGCTGGACTGTGTACACACAGGGTGTCAGAGCCCTAAGGCTGTCCCCAGCCAGTGAATGGGGCTAATGTGATGCTGGTCTCCAAGTGTGGGTACTGTAGCAGGGCGTCAATCCTAGCGCCATTGTTACCTTCATGGAAGGAGGTACTCGTAGGCTTGCCAATACTGAGTGCGAGAAAAGCCTTCTCTCATATAAATAGTATTGTGACAAGGCAGAATTGGGCATTGGTTTCAAAACACCAATGCTCAGTTCACTGCAGCACTATTTACAATAGCCAGAACATGGAAGCAACCTAAATGTCCATCAACAGACGAATGGATAAAGATGTGGTACATATGTACAATGGAATATTACTCAGCCTTACGAAAGAATGAAATAATACCATTTGCAGCAACATGGATGGACCTAGGGATTGTCATACTGAGTGAACTAAGTCAGAAAGGTAAAGACAAATATCATAGGATATCACTTATATGTGGAATCTTAAAAAAAAGGGTACAAATGAACTTACTTACAAAACAGAAATAGACTCACAGATGTAGAAAAGAAACTTATAGTTACTAGGGGGTAAGGGCGGGAGGGATAAATTGGGAGATTAGGATTGACATATACACACTACTCTATATAAAATAGATAACTAATAAGGACCTACAGTATAGCACAGGGAACTCTACTCAATACTCTGTAATGACCTATATGGGAAAGGAATCTAAAAAAGAGTGGACATATGTATACGGATAACTGATTCATTTTGCTGTACAGCAGAAACTGACACAGCATTGTAAGTCAGCTATACTCCAATAAATATTAAACAAACAAACAAAACAAAACAGAACACAACAACAACAAGAAACCAACAAGGCCCAGGCTCCACCCCTAGAACCTGGTATCATTTCTCTGGGGTAGGGATCTGGAATTGTCATGTTAAAGATTGTTCCAGTTGCTTCTAACAGGCAGTCAAGGTGAAGAACCTAAGACTTCTTAAAATTTCCTGGTGGGAATAACCTGGTAATTTGTTACTATACAGATTCTTATTTGTCTCACTAGATACATCTGTACTTTAACAAGCTCCCAGCAGATGCCAGAGCTGCTGGTCTGAGGTCCACTCTGGGAGAAGCAAGGATCTATGCTATGCTCTCCAGGATCTGGACTTCTGCTGTTCAGGTTTACCTAGGGTGGTTCATGCCTCACACACCCCATTTTGCCTTAGCACATATACACTTCAGAGTAACATATAACCAGTTTCATCCTTTCTTTATTGATTATGAAAGCATTAATTATCCTTAAAGTAATTATTGTGAACACACTTAAATATGTGTGCTTCTATGGTTAGGGTACTCTAATTCGGTATTTCCAATGTTTCACTGATCATCAAAGTCATCTGGGAGCCTTAAAAATCTAATGGGAATCCTCCCCAACAGTGGAGGGTGGCAGGAGGGAAAGAGAAAATTTTTAACGAAACCCTGCAGGTGATGGTGATTCAGACATCTTCACTCTGGAAGTTTAGAAGCATTTACAAAAGGTAATGAATGAAACAAAATCATCATCTCTTTCACTTTCAGTATAGGTTAAAATAATACAACTTGCAACTCACCTATTACAACCTGTGGGTATGCTATTTTGTCATACGTTATAAAGGAAATACAATTAAAATACACAAACTACAAATATATCTGTGGCAGTGTCAAAATCCCAGAGTTAAAAAGATGCCAAAACCCTCTTGATGTATAGCCTGAAAAGGGGAAGTGAGAGTTGGGTGCAGGAAAATCATCCCACCTAATACTCCTCTCTCTGTGGGGGTCCAAGTATCTCTGTCCCAGTGAAGGGACCATTCTGGCTTCCAGAGGGCAGATCCATCTTGCCGCCATCTTGCTGAGGGAGGAGCTAATCTCCTCAGCAAATTAATTAACCAATCAATCCACTAAATCGGCATAGTTTGCAAAGAACCTCATGTAATTCTCAATTAGGAGAACATTCAGAACAAGGAAAGCAAATGGCATTAGTTATTTGTTATCTGGAAAGCCTCCTACTTTAATTCTCCCTCCTCTCTCTCTTCCTCTCTCTCTCCCTGCAGCACAGAATAAGGAGAAGACACGGCTTAAAGTTCCAGCCTATTAGCTATGAAACATGGGCACTAGTACAGTAAGATGTTTCATTCCTTTATAGTCTCAGCGTTTTCGTGGTCGGTTCTGCTGTGAGAATCAAATGAGTTGCTGGGATTTGAAAGCTGAGAATCCAGAGGTTATCATTTCTTTCTACATGGGTCTCCTTGCACGAGGCTCTTCCCTCCAATGTACAATTTCCACACACAGGCCAGTGGCTTGCCCAGTTTCGGAGGAGGAGGAGGAGCATGAAGAAGAAGGAGGAAGAGGTGGAGGAGGAGGTGGAGGAGGAGGAAGAAGAAGAAGAAGGAGGAGGAGGAGGAGGAGAATGAAGAAGAAAAAGAAAGAGGTGGAGGAGGAGGCAGTGGAGGAGGAGGAGGAGGTGGAGGAGGAGGAAGAAGAAGAAGGAGGAGGAGTCTGAGGAGGAGGCAGAGGAGGAGGAGGCGGATGAGAACACGGAGGAGGTGGAGGATGAGGAAGAAAAAGAAGAAGGAGGAGGAGGCGGAGGAGGAGGGGGAGGTGGAGGAGGAGGAAGAAGAGGAAGAAGGAGGAGGAGGTGGAGGAGGTGGAGGAGGCAGAGGAGGAAGAGGTGGAGGAGGAGGCAGAGGAGGAGGAAGAAGAAGAAGGAGGAGGAGGTGGAGGAGGAAGAAGATGAAGGAGGAGGATGAGGAGGAGGAGGTGGAGGAGGAAGAAGACGGAGGAGGATTAGGCAGAGGAGGAGGCAGAGGAGGAGGAGGAGGAGGTGGAGGAAGAGGAGGTGGAGGAGGAGGAAGAAGATGAAGAAGAAGAAGGAGGAGGCGGAGGAAGAGATGGAGGCGGAGGCGGAGGAAGGGGAGGAGGAGGAAGAAGAGGAAGAAGAAGAAGGAGGAGGCAGAGGAGGAAGAAGACGGAGGAGGATTAGGCGGGGCAGGAGGCGGAGGAAGAGGAGGAGGTGCAGGAGGAGGAGGTGGAGGAGGAGGAAGAAGACGAAAAATAAGGAGGAGGCGGAGGAGGAGGTTGCGGCGGAGGAGGAGGATGTGGATGTAGAGGAGGAGGAGGAGGAGGTGGAGGAGGAACAAGAAGAGGAAGAAGAAGAAGGAGGGGCAGAGGAGGTGCAAGAGGAGGAGTTCGAGGCGGAGGAAGAAGAGGAAGAAGAAACAGGAGGAGGTGGAGGAGGAGGAGTTGGAGGAGGAGGAAGAAGAGAAAGAGGAAGAAGAAGGAGGCAGAGGAGGAGGTGGAGGAGGAGGAAGAAGAGGAAGTAGAAGAAGGAGGAGGCGGAGGACCACGTGGAGGAGGAGGAAGGAGAGGGAGAATGGAAAGAAGAAGGAGGAGGCAGAGGAGGAGGTGGAGGAGGAAGAGAATGAAGAATAAAAAGGAAGAGGTGGAGGAAGAACCAGAGGAGGAGGCGGAGGAGCTGGAGGAGGAGCAAGAATAAGAAGAAGGAAATGGAGTCGGAGGAGGTAGAGGAGGAGGAAGTGGAGGAGGAAGAAAACGAACGAGGAGGATGAGGCAGAGGAGGCGGCGGCGGAGGAAGAGAATGAAGAATAAAAAGGAAGAGGTGGAGTAGGAAGCGGAGGAGGAGGCGCAGGAGGTGGAGGAGGAGGAAGAAGAAGAAGGAAAAGGAGGCAGAGTAGGTGGAGGAGGAGGAAGTGGAGGAGGAAGAAAATGAAGGAGGAGGATGAGGCAGAGGAGGAGGCGGAGGAGGTGGAGGAGGAGGAAGAAGAAGAAGAAGGTGGAGGCGGAGGACGAGGTGGAGGAGGAGGTGGAGGAGGAGGAGGAAGAAGAGGAAGAAGACGGAGGAGACGGAGGAGGAGGTGGAGGAGGAGGAAGAAGAGAAAGAAAAAGAAGAAGGAGGCAGAGGAGGAGGTGGAGGAGGAGGAAGAAGAAGAAGGAGGATGAGGCAGAAGTGGATGTGGAGGAGGTGCAGGAGGAGGAGAAGGAGCAGGAGGTGAGGAGGAAGAAGAGGAAGAAGAAGATGGAGGAGGCGGAGGAGGAGGTGGAGGATGAGGTGGAGTAGGAGGACAAAGAGGAAGAAGAAGAAGGAGGAGGCAGAGGAGGAAGTGGAGGCGGAGGAGGAGGAGGTGGAGGAGGTGGAAGAAGAGACAGAATAAGAAGGAGGAGGAGGAGGAGGAGGAGGTGGAGGAGGAGGAAGAAGAGGAAAAAGAATGATGTGGAGGATGCCGAGGTGGTGGTGGAGGACGACGTGGAGGAGGAGGAAGAAGAGGAAGAAGAAGAAGAAGGAGGAGGCAGAGGAAGAGGCAGAGGAAGAGGAGAATGAAGAATAAAGAAGAGGTGGAGGAGGAAGTGGAGCAGGCGGAGGAGGTGGAGGAGGAGGAAGAAGAAGAAGAAGGAGGCGGAGGAGGAGGAGGAGGTCGAGGAGGAGAAAGAAGAAGAAGAAGAAGGAGGAGGAAGAGGCAGAGGAGGAGGTGTCCGAGGTGGCGCAGGAAGAAGGAGGAGGAAGATGTGGAGGAGGAGGTGGAGGAGGAGGAGGAGGAAGTGGAGGAGGAGGAAGAAGACGAAGAAGAAGAAGGAGGAGGCGGAGGAGCCGGAGGAGGAGGAGGTGGAGGAGGAATAACAGTCCCTAATCCCTTGGGTTAGTGTGAGATTAAATGAGTTAGTGCATGTATAACGCATTCTACGGGGCCTGAAACATAGTAAGCACTCGATAAGCGTTAGTTCTTGAGTTCTTCAAATAACCCTGTCTGGTGGGCATTATTTCTCTACTTGATGAATGAAGAAACTGAGACTCAAAGAGATTCAAGAACTTTCCTGGGGTCATGATATAAGTAGATGGTCTGATAGAGTATCTGTATTATGCACATCTGGAGAAAAGCTATCCAGTCTCTGCCAACATTTATTTTAAAGATTTGTCTTTCTCCAAGAGAAGAAGGAGGCCTAAAATCAAAGAACACGTTTGGAAAATCCAATGGTGTGTTTTCACAAATGTTCTTCAGAAGTCCACTTCTTATACTCTGATAACCAAACTTCATATCTTGGCCATTATATGTTGAGAGACTCAGAGAAACTACCTGATACTTGTTTTGTAGAACTACATTATATTTGCTTAAATGTTTCAAAAGCTCCACAATAATGAAATCTTTTTCCAATCTAAGCTGTTAGCAGACAGATGTTACGTCAAATCTTTTCTTGGCTCTGATTGTTTTCTCAATCTGGAGTTACAAACTCAAAGGATTTCCGGGTCAGAGCCAGCAACCTAAAGGGGTGTGGTAGCAAGGCATAATAGAGGCGGGTGGGGCTTGTGACTTACATCATAATCTGCTGTGTATGATCACACCGTACTCCTCCAGGCAGACTCACCTTCACATGGTCAGACTGCAGCCACTGGTCTAAAGGAATGGCCCACAACTCTCCTTTTCTGGTTATTGTCGAGCTCCTCACCTGCTCCCAGTCCTGAGAACGAGAAAAGAAAAGTGAACTTTGCTTCTCCCCTATTCTGTTCAGCAAGAGAGTCAGATTCGGCAAGCATTTATTTAGCACTTGTGAGGCGCAAGGCCCTGGATCTGGTCTAAAGAGGATCGCAAAGATGAATCCGACAACACTGACAGAAAGATACAAACAGTTCTTCACTCATACAGTTTATTTCTGCATTCAGGTATGCTCACAGAAAACTGGATAGGGTGCAGTAAGTACTGTCATACCAGTAAATGGTGGTGAGGGAATTTATGACAAACGTAAGTGTACTCTGAACCAAGAGCCCTCAGAATTAATATCTGCACTTAGCTGACTTCAGGCTATGTTAGCTGGAGAGACTCTTAGAGCTCAGAGAAGAATTACATTGTGGGAGTTGAAACTTCTGTTGCATGACAAATGGCAGCAGGCTTCCCAATCCTCTTCTTCTCCTGGTCACCTGGGTATCATCAGCTCCTTTTCATCCGCAGTGGCCAGCTCAGTCCTCACTCTTAACTTAAACTCCGCTTACCCCAGACAGTAGCTTTTCCAGTTGGAGAGGAAACTGTGATGTTTTAAGCAAATCCTTCCTGTTCCTGGGGAGTGTGGCGAGGCCAGGGAGAGACTGTGACCTCTCAGGACTCATCCAGGTGGAAGTTGGAACTTCCTCTCCTAGCTCAAAGCTCTTTTTCCTTTATTCCAACATTTCCCATTCTAAACATTTCATTATCTGTATTACTCACTGTGTCACTATACATGTTGCTTTTTGCCATCTCAAATATTTAATTGAAAAATGTTTTTTTCCTCATCAAGTAAACTATAAGCCGCTTGAGTACTGAAGCCATATTATACTTTAGGTGTGCTTCTTTGTTTCACCACCTGGCCTCACCACCCTCTTACTAGGTGCTCCTAAGTCAGTTTGGAACTTGAGGGTAACTTTGAGGCTTCAATGATGTGAAGGAGTAATTCAAAGAAATGTAACCTCCAAGTCAATATGTGCATATGAAATATTAAAATTATTTGTGTCATTATTTGTAAATCAAACTGAAATAATGACCCAGAGGATAGTAAAAGCATTAAATATGCTGATATATGTAAATGTACTTTCTAAATTCTAGCTCAATGGATGATTATAAGTAGGTATGATGAGATTAAGATATTTTAAAATGAATGGCCATTTTGATTATCTCTTGGGTTCTTGGTTATCTAATGTGAGGAGGGGAAGGATAAGACCAGCAGGTAATACTACGAAAGATCTTTAAAAACAAAAGGAGGGCCTCTTCTCTGAATTAGTAAATCTTAGGAAGAGAAAACTACAAAGAGCAACATCTTACAGTGATTCTGTGATGTCCACTGATCCATGCCGCTTAAACTGTGCGCTCTTAACATCACCTGCATTTGTGAAATTTGAGTTGATTCATCGAACATTTTGCTTTATAGGGCTGATCACATCATCTAACGTTGAATTCAATAAGACTCAAGGCAATTAAATTCTATTGCAGTGAATTTTTATTTGTAAATCGTACTCATAATGTTGGGAAAAATTTAGTCGCAAATGCAATATTTACTTCTTTCTTTCTTGTCCCTTCAAATTAAAAAAAAACCTCATTATTGGCCTAAGATTAGAGACCTGATGATATGTGTTAGCTTAATTCTTCCATCGGTAAAAGAAATTGTGAAAACAGTTTCCATCACTTGATGAAATGAAAGAGACTCTGAATTAGTTGATACAGTGAAAGGCACTGACCCCAGAATGAGTGCTTGGGCTCTTCAGAGGTAATTTGTCATACTTTCATCATTAGCAAAGCTTCAGTCTGATATCATGGGTACCAGAGGAAATGAAGGAGCTGGACTGTGTACACACAGGGTGTCAGAGCCCTAAGGCTGTCCCCAGCCAGTGAATGGGGCTAATGTGATGCTGGTCTCCAAGTGTGGGTACTGTAGCAGGGCGTCAATCCTAGCGCCATTGTTACCTTCATGGAAGGAGGTACTCGTAGGCTTGCCAATACTGAGTGCGAGAAAAGCCTTCTCTCATATAAATAGTATTGTGACAAGGCAGAATTGGGCATTGGTTTCAAAACACCAATGCTCAGTTCACTGCAGCACTATTTACAATAGCCAGAACATGGAAGCAACCTAAATGTCCATCAACAGACGAATGGATAAAGATGTGGTACATATGTACAATGGAATATTACTCAGCCTTACGAAAGAATGAAATAATACCATTTGCAGCAACATGGATGGACCTAGGGATTGTCATACTGAGTGAACTAAGTCAGAAAGGTAAAGACAAATATCATAGGATATCACTTATATGTGGAATCTTAAAAAAAAAGGGTACAAATGAACTGACTTACAAAACAGAAATAGACTCACAGATGTAGAAAAGAAACTTATAGTTACTAGGGCGTAAGGGCGGGAGGGATAAATTGGGAGATTAGGATTGACATATACACACTACTCTATATAAAATAGATAACTAATAAGGACCTACAGTATAGCACAGGGAACTCTACTCAATACTCTGTAATGACCTATATGGGAAAGGAATCTAAAAAAGAGTGGACATATGTATACGGATAACTGATTCATTTTGCTGTACAGCAGAAACTGACACAGCATTGTAAGTCAGCTATACTCCAATAAATATTAAACAAACAAACAAAACAAAACAGAACACAACAACAACAAGAAACCAACAAGGCCCAGGCTCCACCCCTAGAACCTGGTATCATTTCTCTGGGGTAGGGATCTGGAATTGTCATGTTAAAGATTGTTCCAGTTGCTTCTAACAGGCAGTCAAGGTGAAGAACCTAAGACTTCTTAAAATTTCCTGGTGGGAATAACCTGGTAATTTGTTACTATACAGATTCTTATTTGTCTCACTAGATACATCTGTACTTTAACAAGCTCCCAGCAGATGCCAGAGCTGCTGGTCTGAGGTCCACTCTGGGAGAAGCAAGGATCTATGCTATGCTCTCCAGGATCTGGACTTCTGCTGTTCAGGTTTACCTAGGGTGGTTCATGCCTCACACACCCCATTTTGCCTTAGCACATATACACTTCAGAGTAACATATAACCAGTTTCATCCTTTCTTTATTGATTATGAAAGCATTAATTATCCTTAAAGTAATTATTGTGAACACACTTAAATATGTGTGCTTCTATGGTTAGGGTACTCTAATTCGGTATTTCCAATGTTTCACTGATCATCAAAGTCATCTGGGAGCCTTAAAAATCTAATGGGAATCCTCCCCAACAGTGGAGGGTGGCAGGAGGGAAAGAGAAAATTTTTAACGAAACCCTGCAGGTGATGGTGATTCAGACATCTTCACTCTGGAAGTTTAGAAGCATTTACAAAAGGTAATGAATGAAACAAAATCATCATCTCTTTCACTTTCAGTATAGGTTAAAATAATACAACTTGCAACTCACCTATTACAACCTGTGGGTATGCTATTTTGTCATACGTTATAAAGGAAATACAATTAAAATACACAAACTACAAATATATCTGTGGCAGTGTCAAAATCCCAGAGTTAAAAAGATGCCAAAACCCTCTTGATGTATAGCCTGAAAAGGGGAAGTGAGAGTTGGGTGCAGGAAAATCATCCCACCTAATACTCCTCTCTCTGTGGGGGTCCAAGTATCTCTGTCCCAGTGAAGGGACCATTCTGGCTTCCAGAGGGCAGATCCATCTTGCCGCCATCTTGCTGAGGGAGGAGCTAATCTCCTCAGCAAATTAATTAACCAATCAATCCACTAAATCGGCATAGTTTGCAAAGAACCTCATGTAATTCTCAATTAGGAGAACATTCAGAACAAGGAAAGCAAATGGCATTAGTTATTTGTTATCTGGAAAGCCTCCTACTTTAATTCTCCCTCCTCTCTCTCTTCCTCTCTCTCTCCCTGCAGCACAGAATAAGGAGAAGACACGGCTTAAAGTTCCAGCCTATTAGCTATGAAACATGGGCACTAGTACAGTAAGATGTTTCATTCCTTTATAGTCTCAGCGTTTTCGTGGTCGGTTCTGCTGTGAGAATCAAATGAGTTGCTGGGATTTGAAAGCTGAGAATCCAGAGGTTATCATTTCTTTCTACATGGGTCTCCTTGCACGAGGCTCTTCCCTCCAATGTACAATTTCCACACACAGGCCAGTGGCTTGCCCAGTTTCGGAGGAGGAGGAGGAGCATGAAGAAGAAGGAGGAAGAGGTGGAGGAGGAGGTGGAGGAGGAGGAAGAAGAAGAAGAAGGAGGAGGAGGAGGAGGAGAATGAAGAAGAAAAAGAAAGAGGTGGAGGAGGAGGCAGTGGAGGAGGAGGAGGAGGTGGAGGAGGAGGAAGAAGAAGAAGGAGGAGGAGTCTGAGGAGGAGGCAGAGGAGGAGGAGGCGGATGAGAACACGGAGGAGGTGGAGGATGAGGAAGAAAAAGAAGAAGGAGGAGGAGGCGGAGGAGGAGGGGGAGGTGGAGGAGGAGGAAGAAGAGGAAGAAGGAGGAGGAGGTGGAGGAGGTGGAGGAGGCAGAGGAGGAAGAGGTGGAGGAGGAGGCGGAGGAGGAGGAAGAAGAAGAAGGAGGAGGAGGTGGAGGAGGAAGAAGATGAAGGAGGAGGATGAGGAGGAGGAGGTGGAGGAGGAAGAAGACGGAGGAGGATTAGGCAGAGGAGGAGGCAGAGGAGGAGGAGGAGGAGGTGGAGGAAGAGGAGGTGGAGGAGGAGGAAGAAGATGAAGAAGAAGAAGGAGGAGGCGGAGGAAGAGATGGAGGCGGAGGCGGAGGAAGGGGAGGAGGAGGAAGAAGAGGAAGAAGAAGAAGGAGGAGGCAGAGGAGGAAGAAGACGGAGGAGGATTAGGCGGGGCAGGAGGCGGAGGAAGAGGAGGAGGTGCAGGAGGAGGAGGTGGAGGAGGAGGAAGAAGACGAAAAATAAGGAGGAGGCGGAGGAGGAGGTTGCGGCGGAGGAGGAGGATGTGGATGTAGAGGAGGAGGAGGAGGAGGTGGAGGAGGAACAAGAAGAGGAAGAAGAAGAAGGAGGGGCAGAGGAGGTGCAAGAGGAGGAGTTCGAGGCGGAGGAAGAAGAGGAAGAAGAAACAGGAGGAGGTGGAGGAGGAGGAGTTGGAGGAGGAGGAAGAAGAGAAAGAGGAAGAAGAAGGAGGCGGAGGAGGAGGTGGAGGAGGAGGAAGAAGAGGAAGTAGAAGAAGGAGGAGGCGGAGGACCACGTGGAGGAGGAGGAAGGAGAGGGAGAATGGAAAGAAGAAGGAGGAGGCAGAGGAGGAGGCGGAGGAGGAAGAGAATGAAGAATAAAAAGGAAGAGGTGGAGGAAGAACCAGAGGAGGAGGCGGAGGAGCTGGAGGAGGAGCAAGAATAAGAAGAAGGAAATGGAGTCGGAGGAGGTAGAGGAGGAGGAAGTGGAGGAGGAAGAAAACGAACGAGGAGGATGAGGCAGAGGAGGCGGCGGCGGAGGAAGAGAATGAAGAATAAAAAGGAAGAGGTGGAGTAGGAAGCGGAGGAGGAGGCGCAGGAGGTGGAGGAGGAGGAAGAAGAAGAAGGAAAAGGAGGCAGAGTAGGTGGAGGAGGAGGAAGTGGAGGAGGAAGAAAATGAAGGAGGAGGATGAGGCAGAGGAGGAGGCGGAGGAGGTGGAGGAGGAGGAAGAAGAAGAAGAAGGTGGAGGCGGAGGACGAGGTGGAGGAGGAGGTGGAGGAGGAGGAGGAAGAAGAGGAAGAAGAAGACGGAGGAGACGGAGGAGGAGGTGGAGGAGGAGGAAGAAGAGAAAGAAAAAGAAGAAGGAGGCAGAGGAGGAGGTGGAGGAGGAGGAAGAAGAAGAAGGAGGATGAGGCAGAAGTGGATGTGGAGGAGGTGCAGGAGGAGGAGAAGGAGCAGGAGGTGAGGAGGAAGAAGAGGAAGAAGAAGATGGAGGAGGCGGAGGAGGAGGTGGAGGATGAGGTGGAGTAGGAGGACAAAGAGGAAGAAGAAGAAGGAGGAGGCAGAGGAGGAAGTGGAGGCGGAGGAGGAGGAGGTGGAGGAGGTGGAAGAAGAGACAGAATAAGAAGGAGGAGGAGGAGGAGGAGGAGGTGGAGGAGGAGGAAGAAGAGGAAAAAGAATGATGTGGAGGATGCCGAGGTGGTGGTGGAGGACGACGTGGAGGAGGAGGAAGAAGAGGAAGAAGAAGAAGAAGGAGGAGGCAGAGGAAGAGGCAGAGGAAGAGGAGAATGAAGAATAAAGAAGAGGTGGAGGAGGAAGTGGAGCAGGCGGAGGAGGTGGAGGAGGAGGAAGAAGAAGAAGAAGGAGGCGGAGGAGGAGGAGGAGGTCGAGGAGGAGAAAGAAGAAGAAGAAGAAGGAGGAGGAAGAGGCAGAGGAGGAGGTGTCCGAGGTGGCGCAGGAAGAAGGAGGAGGAAGATGTGGAGGAGGAGGTGGAGGAGGAGGAGGAGGAAGTGGAGGAGGAGGAAGAAGACGAAGAAGAAGAAGGAGGAGGTGGAGGAGCCGGAGGAGGAGGAGGTGGAGGAGGAATAACAGTCCCTAATCCCTTGGGTTAGTGTGAGATTAAATGAGTTAGTGCATGTATAACGCATTCTACGGGGCCTGAAACATAGTAAGCACTCGATAAGCGTTAGTTCTTGAGTTCTTCAAATAACCCTGTCTGGTGGGCATTATTTCTCTACTTGATGAATGAAGAAACTGAGACTCAAAGAGATTCAAGAACTTTCCTGGGGTCATGATATAAGTAGATGGTCTGATAGAGTATCTGTATTATGCACATCTGGAGAAAAGCTATCCAGTCTCTGCCAACATTTATTTTAAAGATTTGTCTTTCTCCAAGAGAAGAAGGAGGCCTAAAATCAAAGAACACGTTTGGAAAATCCAATGGTGTGTTTTCACAAATGTTCTTCAGAAGTCCACTTCTTATACTCTGATAACCAAACTTCATATCTTGGCCATTATATGTTGAGAGACTCAGAGAAACTACCTGATACTTGTTTTGTAGAACTACATTATATTTGCTTAAATGTTTCAAAAGCTCCACAATAATGAAATCTTTTTCCAATCTAAGCTGTTAGCAGACAGATGTTATGTCAAATCTTTTCTTGGCTCTGATTGTTTTCTGAATCTGGAGTTACAAACTCAAAGGATTTCCGGGTCAGAGCCAGCAACCTAAAGGGGTGTGGTAGCAAGGCATAATAGAGGCGGGTGGGGCTTGTGACTTACATCATAATCTGCTGTGTATGATCACACCGTACTCCTCCAGGCAGACTCACCTTCACATGGTCAGACTGCAGCCACTGGTCTAAAGGAATGGCCCACAACTCTCCTTTTCTGGTTATTGTCGAGCTCCTCACCTGCTCCCAGTCCTGAGAACGAGAAAAGAAAAGTGAACTTTGCTTCTCCCCTATTCTGTTCAGCAAGAGAGTCAGATTCGGCAAGCATTTATTTAGCACTTGTGAGGCGCAAGGCCCTGGATCTGGTCTAAAGAGGATCGCAAAGATGAATCCGACAACACTGACAGAAAGATACAAACAGTTCTTCACTCATACAGTTTATTTCTGCATTCAGGTATGCTCACAGAAAACTGGATAGGGTGCAGTAAGTACTGTCATACCAGTAAATGGTGGTGAGGGAATTTATGACAAACGTAAGTGTACTCTGAACCAAGAGCCCTCAGAATTAATATCTGCACTTAGCTGACTTCAGGCTATGTTAGCTGGAGAGACTCTTAGAGCTCAGAGAAGAATTACATTGTGGGAGTTGAAACTTCTGTTGCATGACAAATGGCAGCAGGCTTCCCAATCCTCTTCTTCTCCTGGTCACCTGGGTATCATCAGCTCCTTTTCATCCGCAGTGGCCAGCTCAGTCCTCACTCTTAACTTAAACTCCGCTTACCCCAGACAGTAGCTTTTCCAGTTGGAGAGGAAACTGTGATGTTTTAAGCAAATCCTTCCTGTTCCTGGGGAGTGTGGCGAGGCCAGGGAGAGACTGTGACCTCTCAGGACTCATCCAGGTGGAAGTTGGAACTTCCTCTCCTAGCTCAAAGCTCTTTTTCCTTTATTCCAACATTTCCCATTCTAAACATTTCATTATCTGTATTACTCACTGTGTCACTATACATGTTGCTTTTTGCCATCTCAAATATTTAATTGAAAAATGTTTTTTTCCTCATCAAGTAAACTATAAGCCGCTTGAGTACTGAAGCCATATTATACTTTAGGTGTGCTTCTTTGTTTCACCACCTGGCCTCACCACCCTCTTACTAGGTGCTCCTAAGTCAGTTTGGAACTTGAGGGTAACTTTGAGGCTTCAATGATGTGAAGGAGTAATTCAAAGAAATGTAACCTCCAAGTCAATATGTGCATATGAAATATTAAAATTATTTGTGTCATTATTTGTAAATCAAACTGAAATAATGACCCAGAGGATAGTAAAAGCATTAAATATGCTGATATATGTAAATGTACTTTCTAAATTCTAGCTCAATGGATGATTATAAGTAGGTATGATGAGATTAAGATATTTTAAAATGAATGGCCATTTTGATTATCTCTTGGGTTCTTGGTTATCTAATGTGAGGAGGGGAAGGATAAGACCAGCAGGTAATACTACGAAAGATCTTTAAAAACAAAAGGAGGGCCTCTTCTCTGAATTAGTAAATCTTAGGAAGAGAAAACTACAAAGAGCAACATCTTACAGTGATTCTGTGATGTCCACTGATCCATGCCGCTTAAACTGTGCGCTCTTAACATCACCTGCATTTGTGAAATTTGAGTTGATTCATCGAACATTTTGCTTTATAGGGCTGATCACATCATCTAACGTTGAATTCAATAAGACTCAAGGCAATTAAATTCTATTGCAGTGAATTTTTATTTTTAAATCGTACTCATAATGTTGGGAAAAATTTAGTCGCAAATGCAATATTTACTTCTTTCTTTCTTGTCCCTTCAAATTAAAAAAAAACCTCATTATTGGCCTAAGATTAGAGACCTGATGATATGTGTTAGCTTAATTCTTCCATCGGTAAAAGAAATTGTGAAAACAGTTTCCATCACTTGATGAAATGAAAGAGACTCTGAATTAGTTGATACAGTGAAAGGCACTGACCCCAGAATGAGTGCTTGGGCTCTTCAGAGGTAATTTGTCATACTTTCATCATTAGCAAAGCTTCAGTCTGATATCATGGGTACCAGAGGAAATGAAGGAGCTGGACTGTGTACACACAGGGTGTCAGAGCCCTAAGGCTGTCCCCAGCCAGTGAATGGGGCTAATGTGATGCTGGTCTCCAAGTGTGGGTACTGTAGCAGGGCGTCAATCCTAGCGCCATTGTTACCTTCATGGAAGGAGGTACTCGTAGGCTTGCCAATACTGAGTGCGAGAAAAGCCTTCTCTCATATAAATAGTATTGTGACAAGGCAGAATTGGGCATTGGTTTCAAAACACCAATGCTCAGTTCACTGCAGCACTATTTACAATAGCCAGAACATGGAAGCAACCTAAATGTCCATCAACAGACGAATGGATAAAGATGTGGTACATATGTACAATGGAATATTACTCAGCCTTACGAAAGAATGAAATAATACCATTTGCAGCAACATGGATGGACCTAGGGATTGTCATACTGAGTGAACTAAGTCAGAAAGGTAAAGACAAATATCATAGGATATCACTTATATGTGGAATCTTAAAAAAAAAGGGTACAAATGAACTTACTTACAAAACAGAAATAGACTCACAGATGTAGAAAAGAAACTTATAGTTACTAGGGGGTAAGGGCGGGAGGGATAAATTGGGAGATTAGGATTGACATATACACACTACTCTATATAAAATAGATAACTAATAAGGACCTACAGTATAGCACAGGGAACTCTACTCAATACTCTGTAATGACCTATATGGGAAAGGAATCTAAAAAAGAGTGGACATATGTATACAGATAACTGATTCATTTTGCTGTACAGCAGAAACTGACACAGCATTGTAAGTCAGCTATACTCCAATAAATATTAAACAAACAAACAAAACAAAACAGAACACAACAACAACAAGAAACCAACAAGGCCCAGGCTCCACCCCTAGAACCTGGTATCATTTCTCTGGGGTAGGGATCTGGAATTGTCATGTTAAAGATTGTTCCAGTTGCTTCTAACAGGCAGTCAAGGTGAAGAACCTAAGACTTCTTAAAATTTCCTGGTGGGAATAACCTGGTAATTTGTTACTATACAGATTCTTATTTGTCTCACTAGATACATCTGTACTTTAACAAGCTCCCAGCAGATGCCAGAGCTGCTGGTCTGAGGTCCACTCTGGGAGAAGCAAGGATCTATGCTATGCTCTCCAGGATCTGGACTTCTGCTGTTCAGGTTTACCTAGGGTGGTTCATGCCTCACACACCCCATTTTGCCTTAGCACATATACACTTCAGAGTAACATATAACCAGTTTCATCCTTTCTTTATTGATTATGAAAGCATTAATTATCCTTAAAGTAATTATTGTGAACACACTTAAATATGTGTGCTTCTATGGTTAGGGTACTCTAATTCGGTATTTCCAATGTTTCACTGATCATCAAAGTCATCTGGGAGCCTTAAAAATCTAATGGGAATCCTCCCCAACAGTGGAGGGTGGCAGGAGGGAAAGAGAAAATTTTTAACGAAACCCTGCAGGTGATGGTGATTCAGACATCTTCACTCTGGAAGTTTAGAAGCATTTACAAAAGGTAATGAATGAAACAAAATCATCATCTCTTTCACTTTCAGTATAGGTTAAAATAATACAACTTGCAACTCACCTATTACAACCTGTGGGTATGCTATTTTGTCATACGTTATAAAGGAAATACAATTAAAATACACAAACTACAAATATATCTGTGGCAGTGTCAAAATCCCAGAGTTAAAAAGATGCCAAAACCCTCTTGATGTATAGCCTGAAAAGGGGAAGTGAGAGTTGGGTGCAGGAAAATCATCCCACCTAATACTCCTCTCTCTGTGGGGGTCCAAGTATCTCTGTCCCAGTGAAGGGACCATTCTGGCTTCCAGAGGGCAGATCCATCTTGCCGCCATCTTGCTGAGGGAGGAGCTAATCTCCTCAGCAAATTAATTAACCAATCAATCCACTAAATCGGCATAGTTTGCAAAGAACCTCATGTAATTCTCAATTAGGAGAACATTCAGAACAAGGAAAGCAAATGGCATTAGTTATTTGTTATCTGGAAAGCCTCCTACTTTAATTCTCCCTCCTCTCTCTCTTCCTCTCTCTCTCCCTGCAGCACAGAATAAGGAGAAGACACGGCTTAAAGTTCCAGCCTATTAGCTATGAAACATGGGCACTAGTACAGTAAGATGTTTCATTCCTTTATAGTCTCAGCATTTTCGTGGTCGGTTCTGCTGTGAGAATCAAATGAGTTGCTGGGATTTGAAAGCTGAGAATCCAGAGGTTATCATTTCTTTCTACATGGGTCTCCTTGCACGAGGCTCTTCCCTCCAATGCACAATTTCCACACACAGGCCAGTGGCTTGCCCAGTTTCGGAGGAGGAGGAGGAGCATGAAGAAGAAGGAGGAAGAGGTGGAGGAGGAGGTGGAGGAGGAGGAAGAAGAAGAAGAAGGAGGAGGAGGAGGAGGAGAATGAAGAAGAAAAAGAAAGAGGTGGAGGAGGAGGCAGTGGAGGAGGAGGAGGAGGTGGAGGAGGAGGAAGAAGAAGAAGGAGGAGGAGTCTGAGGAGGAGGCAGAGGAGGAGGAGGCGGATGAGAACACGGAGGAGGTGGAGGAGGAGGAAGAAGAAGAAGGAGGAGGAGTCTGAGGAGGAGGCAGAGGAGGAGGAGGCGGATGAGAACACGGAGGAGGTGGAGGATGAGGAAGAAAAAGAAGAAGGAGGAGGAGGCGGAGGAGGAGGGGGAGGTGGAGGAGGAGGAAGAAGAGGAAGAAGGAGGAGGAGGTGGAGGAGGTGGAGGAGGCAGAGGAGGAAGAGGTGGAGGAGGAGGCAGAGGAGGAAGAAGAAGAAGGAGGAGGAGGTGGAGGAGGAAGAAGATGAAGGAGGAGGATGAGGAGGAGGAGGTGGAGGAGGAAGAAGACGGAGGAGGATTAGGCAGAGGAGGAGGCAGAGGAGGAGGAGGAGGAGGTGGAGGAAGAGGAGGTGGAGGAGGAGGAAGAAGATGAAGAAGAAGAAGGAGGAGGCGGAGGAAGAGATGGAGGCGGAGGCGGAGGAAGGGGAGGAGGAGGAAGAAGAGGAAGAAGAAGAAGGAGGAGGCAGAGGAGGAAGAAGACGGAGGAGGATTAGGCGGGGCAGGAGGCGGAGGAAGAGGAGGAGGTGCAGGAGGAGGAGGTGGAGGAGGAGGAAGAAGACGAAAAATAAGGAGGAGGCGGAGGAGGAGGTTGCGGCGGAGGAGGAGGATGTGGATGTAGAGGAGGAGGAGGAGGAGGTGGAGGAGGAACAAGAAGAGGAAGAAGAAGAAGGAGGGGCAGAGGAGGTGCAAGAGGAGGAGTTCGAGGCGGAGGAAGAAGAGGAAGAAGAAACAGGAGGAGGTGGAGGAGGAGGAGTTGGAGGAGGAGGAAGAAGAGAAAGAGGAAGAAGAAGGAGGCGGAGGAGGAGGTGGAGGAGGAGGAAGAAGAGGAAGTAGAAGAAGGAGGAGGCGGAGGACCACGTGGAGGAGGAGGAAGGAGAGGGAGAATGGAAAGAAGAAGGAGGAGGCAGAGGAGGAGGCGGAGGAGGAAGAGAATGAAGAATAAAAAGGAAGAGGTGGAGGAAGAACCAGAGGAGGAGGCGGAGGAGCTGGAGGAGGAGCAAGAATAAGAAGAAGGAAATGGAGTCGGAGGAGGTAGAGGAGGAGGAAGTGGAGGAGGAAGAAAACGAACGAGGAGGATGAGGCAGAGGAGGCGGCGGCGGAGGAAGAGAATGAAGAATAAAAAGGAAGAGGTGGAGTAGGAAGCGGAGGAGGAGGCGCAGGAGGTGGAGGAGGAGGAAGAAGAAGAAGGAAAAGGAGGCAGAGTAGGTGGAGGAGGAGGAAGTGGAGGAGGAAGAAAATGAAGGAGGAGGATGAGGCAGAGGAGGAGGCGGAGGAGGTGGAGGAGGAGGAAGAAGAAGAAGAAGGTGGAGGCGGAGGACGAGGTGGAGGAGGAGGTGGAGGAGGAGGAGGAAGAAGAGGAAGAAGAAGACGGAGGAGACGGAGGAGGAGGTGGAGGAGGAGGAAGAAGAGAAAGAAAAAGAAGAAGGAGGCAGAGGAGGAGGTGGAGGAGGAGGAAGAAGAAGAAGGAGGATGAGGCAGAAGTGGATGTGGAGGAGGTGCAGGAGGAGGAGAAGGAGCAGGAGGTGAGGAGGAAGAAGAGGAAGAAGAAGATGGAGGAGGCGGAGGAGGAGGTGGAGGATGAGGTGGAGTAGGAGGACAAAGAGGAAGAAGAAGAAGGAGGAGGCAGAGGAGGAAGTGGAGGCGGAGGAGGAGGAGGTGGAGGAGGTGGAAGAAGAGACAGAATAAGAAGGAGGAGGAGGAGGAGGAGGAGGTGGAGGAGGAGGTGGAGGAGGAGGAAGAAGAGGAAAAAGAATGATGTGGAGGATGCCGAGGTGGTGGTGGAGGACGACGTGGAGGAGGAGGAAGAAGAGGAAGAAGAAGAAGGAGGAGGCAGAGGAAGAGGCAGAGGAAGAGGAGAATGAAGAATAAAGAAGAGGTGGAGGAGGAAGTGGAGCAGGCGGAGGAGGTGGAGGAGGAGGAAGAAGAAGAAGAAGGAGGCGGAGGAGGAGGAGGAGGTCGAGGAGGAGAAAGAAGAAGAAGAAGAAGGAGGAGGAAGAGGCAGAGGAGGAGGTGTCCGAGGCGGCGCAGGAAGAAGGAGGAGGAAGATGTGGAGGAGGAGGTGGAGGAGGAGGAGGAGGAAGTGGAGGAGGAGGAAGAAGACGAAGAAGAAGAAGGAGGAGGCGGAGGAGCCGGAGGAGGAGGAGGTGGAGGAGGAATAACAGTCCCTAATCCCTTGGGTTAGTGTGAGATTAAATGAGTTAGTGCATGTATAACGCATTCTACGGGGCCTGAAACATAGTAAGCACTCGATAAGCGTTAGTTCTTGAGTTCTTAAAATAACCCTGTCTGGTGGGCATTATTTCTCTACTTGATGAATGAAGAAACTGAGACTCAAAGAGATTCAAGAACTTTCCTGGGGTCATGATATAAGTAGATGGTCTGATAGAGTATCTGTATTATGCACATCTGGAGAAAAGCTATCCAGTCTCTGCCAACATTTATTTTAAAGATTTGTCTTTCTCCAAGAGAAGAAGGAGGCCTAAAATCAAAGAACACGTTTGGAAAATCCAATGGTGTGTTTTCACAAATGTTCTTCAGAAGTCCACTTCTTATACTCTGATAACCAAACTTCATATCTTGGCCATTATATGTTGAGAGACTCAGAGAAACTACCTGATACTTGTTTTGTAGAACTACATTATATTTGCTTAAATGTTTCAAAAGCTCCACAATAATGAAATCTTTTTCCAATCTAAGCTGTTAGCAGACAGATGTTATGTCAAATCTTTTCTTGGCTCTGATTGTTTTCTCAATCTGGAGTTACAAACTCAAAGGATTTCCGGGTCAGAGCCAGCAACCTAAAGGGGTGTGGTAGCAAGGCATAATAGAGGCGGGTGGGGCTTGTGACTTACATCATAATCTGCTGTGTATGATCACACCGTACTCCTCCAGGCAGACTCACCTTCACATGGTCAGACTGCAGCCACTGGTCTAAAGGAATGGCCCACAACTCTCCTTTTCTGGTTATTGTCGAGCTCCTCACCTGCTCCCAGTCCTGAGAACGAGAAAAGAAAAGTGAACTTTGCTTCTCCCCTATTCTGTTCAGCAAGAGAGTCAGATTCGGCAAGCATTTATTTAGCACTTGTGAGGCGCAAGGCCCTGGATCTGGTCTAAAGAGGATCGCAAAGATGAATCCGACAACACTGACAGAAAGATACAAACAGTTCTTCACTCATACAGTTTATTTCTGCATTCAGGTATGCTCACAGAAAACTGGATAGGGTGCAGTAAGTACTGTCATACCAGTAAATGGTGGTGAGGGAATTTATGACAAACGTAAGTGTACTCTGAACCAAGAGCCCTCAGAATTAATATCTGCACTTAGCTGACTTCAGGCTATGTTAGCTGGAGAGACTCTTAGAGCTCAGAGAAGAATTACATTGTGGGAGTTGAAACTTCTGTTGCATGACAAATGGCAGCAGGCTTCCCAATCCTCTTCTTCTCCTGGTCACCTGGGTATCATCAGCTCCTTTTCATCCGCAGTGGCCAGCTCAGTCCTCACTCTTAACTTAAACTCCGCTTACCCCAGACAGTAGCTTTTCCAGTTGGAGAGGAAACTGTGATGTTTTAAGCAAATCCTTCCTGTTCCTGGGGAGTGTGGCGAGGCCAGGGAGAGACTGTGACCTCTCAGGACTCATCCAGGTGGAAGTTGGAACTTCCTCTCCTAGCTCAAAGCTCTTTTTCCTTTATTCCAACATTTCCCATTCTAAACATTTCATTATCTGTATTACTCACTGTGTCACTATACATGTTGCTTTTTGCCATCTCAAATATTTAATTGAAAAATGTTTTTTTCCTCATCAAGTAAACTATAAGCCGCTTGAGTACTGAAGCCATATTATACTTTAGGTGTGCTTCTTTGTTTCACCACCTGGCCTCACCACCCTCTTACTAGGTGCTCCTAAGTCAGTTTGGAACTTGAGGGTAACTTTGAGGCTTCAATGATGTGAAGGAGTAATTCAAAGAAATGTAACCTCCAAGTCAATATGTGCATATGAAATATTAAAATTATTTGTGTCATTATTTGTAAATCAAACTGAAATAATGACCCAGAGGATAGTAAAAGCATTAAATATGCTGATATATGTAAATGTACTTTCTAAATTCTAGCTCAATGGATGATTATAAGTAGGTATGATGAGATTAAGATATTTTAAAATGAATGGCCATTTTGATTATCTCTTGGGTTCTTGGTTATCTAATGTGAGGAGGGGAAGGATAAGACCAGCAGGTAATACTACGAAAGATCTTTAAAAACAAAAGGAGGGCCTCTTCTCTGAATTAGTAAATCTTAGGAAGAGAAAACTACAAAGAGCAACATCTTACAGTGATTCTGTGATGTCCACTGATCCATGCCGCTTAAACTGTGCGCTCTTAACATCACCTGCATTTGTGAAATTTGAGTTGATTCATCGAACATTTTGCTTTATAGGGCTGATCACATCATCTAACGTTGAATTCAATAAGACTCAAGGCAATTAAATTCTATTGCAGTGAATTTTTATTTTTAAATCGTACTCATAATGTTGGGAAAAATTTAGTCGCAAATGCAATATTTACTTCTTTCTTTCTTGTCCCTTCAAATTAAAAAAAAACCTCATTATTGGCCTAAGATTAGAGACCTGATGATATGTGTTAGCTTAATTCTTCCATCGGTAAAAGAAATTGTGAAAACAGTTTCCATCACTTGATGAAATGAAAGAGACTCTGAATTAGTTGATACAGTGAAAGGCACTGACCCCAGAATGAGTGCTTGGGCTCTTCAGAGGTAATTTGTCATACTTTCATCATTAGCAAAGCTTCAGTCTGATATCATGGGTACCAGAGGAAATGAAGGAGCTGGACTGTGTACACACAGGGTGTCAGAGCCCTAAGGCTGTCCCCAGCCAGTGAATGGGGCTAATGTGATGCTGGTCTCCAAGTGTGGGTACTGTAGCAGGGCGTCAATCCTAGCGCCATTGTTACCTTCATGGAAGGAGGTACTCGTAGGCTTGCCAATACTGAGTGCGAGAAAAGCCTTCTCTCATATAAATAGTATTGTGACAAGGCAGAATTGGGCATTGGTTTCAAAACACCAATGCTCAGTTCACTGCAGCACTATTTACAATAGCCAGAACATGGAAGCAACCTAAATGTCCATCAACAGACGAATGGATAAAGATGTGGTACATATGTACAATGGAATATTACTCAGCCTTACGAAAGAATGAAATAATACCATTTGCAGCAACATGGATGGACCTAGGGATTGTCATACTGAGTGAACTAAGTCAGAAAGGTAAAGACAAATATCATAGGATATCACTTATATGTGGAATCTTAAAAAAAAAGGGTACAAATGAACTTACTTACAAAACAGAAATAGACTCACAGATGTAGAAAAGAAACTTATAGTTACTAGGGGGTAAGGGCGGGAGGGATAAATTGGGAGATTAGGATTGACATATACACACTACTCTATATAAAATAGATAACTAATAAGGACCTACAGTATAGCACAGGGAACTCTACTCAATACTCTGTAATGACCTATATGGGAAAGGAATCTAAAAAAGAGTGGACATATGTATATGGATAACTGATTCATTTTGCTGTACAGCAGAAACTGACACAGCATTGTAAGTCAGCTATACTCCAATAAATATTAAACAAACAAACAAAACAAAACAGAACACAACAACAACAAGAAACCAACAAAGCCCAGGCTCCACCCCTAGAACCTGGTATCATTTCTCTGGGGTAGGGATCTGGAATTGTCATGTTAAAGATTGTTCCAGTTGCTTCTAACAGGCAGTCAAGGTGAAGAACCTAAGACTTCTTAAAATTTCCTGGTGGGAATAACCTGGTAATTTGTTACTATACAGATTCTTATTTGTCTCACTAGATACATCTGTACTTTAACAAGCTCCCAGCAGATGCCAGAGCTGCTGGTCTGAGGTCCACTCTGGGAGAAGCAAGGATCTATGCTATGCTCTCCAGGATCTGGACTTCTGCTGTTCAGGTTTACCTAGGGTGGTTCATGCCTCACACACCCCATTTTGCCTTAGCACATATACACTTCAGAGTAACATATAACCAGTTTCATCCTTTCTTTATTGATTATGAAAGCATTAATTATCCTTAAAGTAATTATTGTGAACACACTTAAATATGTGTGCTTCTATGGTTAGGGTACTCTAATTCGGTATTTCCAATGTTTCACTGATCATCAAAGTCATCTGGGAGCCTTAAAAATCTAATGGGAATCCTCCCCAACAGTGGAGGGTGGCAGGAGGGAAAGAGAAAATTTTTAACGAAACCCTGCAGGTGATGGTGATTCAGACATCTTCACTCTGGAAGTTTAGAAGCATTTACAAAAGGTAATGAATGAAACAAAATCATCATCTCTTTCACTTTCAGTATAGGTTAAAATAATACAACTTGCAACTCACCTATTACAACCTGTGGGTATGCTATTTTGTCATACGTTATAAAGGAAATACAATTAAAATACACAAACTACAAATATATCTGTGGCAGTGTCAAAATCCCAGAGTTAAAAAGATGCCAAAACCCTCTTGATGTATAGCCTGAAAAGGGGAAGTGAGAGTTGGGTGCAGGAAAATCATCCCACCTAATACTCCTCTCTCTGTGGGGGTCCAAGTATCTCTGTCCCAGTGAAGGGACCATTCTGGCTTCCAGAGGGCAGATCCATCTTGCCGCCATCTTGCTGAGGGAGGAGCTAATCTCCTCAGCAAATTAATTAACCAATCAATCCACTAAATCGGCATAGTTTGCAAAGAACCTCATGTAATTCTCAATTAGGAGAACATTCAGAACAAGGAAAGCAAATGGCATTAGTTATTTGTTATCTGGAAAGCCTCCTACTTTAATTCTCCCTCCTCTCTCTCTTCCTCTCTCTCTCCCTGCAGCACAGAATAAGGAGAAGACACGGCTTAAAGTTCCAGCCTATTAGCTATGAAACATGGGCACTAGTACAGTAAGATGTTTCATTCCTTTATAGTCTCAGCGTTTTCGTGGTCGGTTCTGCTGTGAGAATCAAATGAGTTGCTGGGATTTGAAAGCTGAGAATCCAGAGGTTATCATTTCTTTCTACATGGGTCTCCTTGCACGAGGCTCTTCCCTCCAATGTACAATTTCCACACACAGGCCAGTGGCTTGCCCAGTTTCGGAGGAGGAGGAGGAGCATGAAGAAGAAGGAGGAAGAGGTGGAGGAGGAGGTGGAGGAGGAGGAAGAAGAAGAAGAAGGAGGAGGAGGAGGAGGAGAATGAAGAAGAAAAAGAAAGAGGTGGAGGAGGAGGCAGTGGAGGAGGAGGAGGAGGTGGAGGAGGAGGAAGAAGAAGAAGGAGGAGGAGTCTGAGGAGGAGGCAGAGGAGGAGGAGGCGGATGAGAACACGGAGGAGGTGGAGGATGAGGAAGAAAAAGAAGAAGGAGGAGGAGGCGGAGGAGGAGGGGGAGGTGGAGGAGGAGGAAGAAGAGGAAGAAGGAGGAGGAGGTGGAGGAGGCAGAGGAGGAAGAGGTGGAGGAGGAGGCGGAGGAGGAGGAAGAAGAAGAAGGAGGAGGAGGTGGAGGAGGAAGAAGATGAAGGAGGAGGATGAGGAGGAGGAGGTGGAGGAGGAAGAAGACGGAGGAGGATTAGGCAGAGGAGGAGGCAGAGGAGGAGGAGGAGGAGGTGGAGGAAGAGGAGGTGGAGGAGGAGGAAGAAGATGAAGAAGAAGAAGGAGGAGGCAGAGGAGGAAGAAGACGGAGGAGGATTAGGCGGGGCAGGAGGCGGAGGAAGAGGAGGAGGTGCAGGAGGAGGAGGTGGAGGAGGAGGAAGAAGACGAAAAATAAGGAGGAGGCGGAGGAGGAGGTTGCGGCGGAGGAGGAGGATGTGGATGTAGAGGAGGAGGAGGAGGAGGTGGAGGAGGAACAAGAAGAGGAAGAAGAAGAAGGAGGGGCAGAGGAGGTGCAAGAGGAGGAGTTCGAGGCGGAGGAAGAAGAGGAAGAAGAAACAGGAGGAGGTGGAGGAGGAGGAGTTGGAGGAGGAGGAAGAAGAGAAAGAGGAAGAAGAAGGAGGCGGAGGAGGAGGTGGAGGAGGAGGAAGAAGAGGAAGTAGAAGAAGGAGGAGGCGGAGGACCACGTGGAGGAGGAGGAAGGAGAGGGAGAATGGAAAGAAGAAGGAGGAGGCAGAGGAGGAGGCGGAGGAGGAAGAGAATGAAGAATAAAAAGGAAGAGGTGGAGGAAGAACCAGAGGAGGAGGCGGAGGAGCTGGAGGAGGAGCAAGAATAAGAAGAAGGAAATGGAGTCGGAGGAGGTAGAGGAGGAGGAAGTGGAGGAGGAAGAAAACGAACGAGGAGGATGAGGCAGAGGAGGCGGCGGCGGAGGAAGAGAATGAAGAATAAAAAGGAAGAGGTGGAGTAGGAAGCGGAGGAGGAGGCGCAGGAGGTGGAGGAGGAGGAAGAAGAAGAAGGAAAAGGAGGCAGAGTAGGTGGAGGAGGAGGAAGTGGAGGAGGAAGAAAATGAAGGAGGAGGATGAGGCAGAGGAGGAGGCGGAGGAGGTGGAGGAGGAGGAAGAAGAAGAAGAAGGTGGAGGCGGAGGACGAGGTGGAGGAGGAGGTGGAGGAGGAGGAGGAAGAAGAGGAAGAAGAAGACGGAGGAGACGGAGGAGGAGGTGGAGGAGGAGGAAGAAGAGAAAGAAAAAGAAGAAGGAGGCAGAGGAGGAGGTGGAGGAGGAGGAAGAAGAAGAAGGAGGATGAGGCAGAAGTGGATGTGGAGGAGGTGCAGGAGGAGGAGAAGGAGCAGGAGGTGAGGAGGAAGAAGAGGAAGAAGAAGATGGAGGAGGCGGAGGAGGAGGTGGAGGATGAGGTGGAGTAGGAGGACAAAGAGGAAGAAGAAGAAGGAGGAGGCAGAGGAGGAAGTGGAGGCGGAGGAGGAGGAGGTGGAGGAGGTGGAAGAAGAGACAGAATAAGAAGGAGGAGGAGGTGGAGGAGGAGGTGGAGGAGGAGGAAGAAGAGGAAAAAGAATGATGTGGAGGATGCCGAGGTGGTGGTGGAGGACGACGTGGAGGAGGAGGAAGAAGAGGAAGAAGAAGAAGGAGGAGGCAGAGGAAGAGGCAGAGGAAGAGGAGAATGAAGAATAAAGAAGAGGTGGAGGAGGAAGTGGAGCAGGCGGAGGAGGTGGAGGAGGAGGAAGAAGAAGAAGAAGGAGGCGGAGGAGGAGGAGGAGGTCGAGGAGGAGAAAGAAGAAGAAGAAGAAGGAGGAGGAAGAGGCAGAGGAGGAGGTGTCCGAGGCGGCGCAGGAAGAAGGAGGAGGAAGATGTGGAGGAGGAGGTGGAGGAGGAGGAGGAGGAAGTGGAGGAGGAGGAAGAAGACGAAGAAGAAGAAGGAGGAGGCGGAGGAGCCGGAGGAGGAGGAGGTGGAGGAGGAATAACAGTCCCTAATCCCTTGGGTTAGTGTGAGATTAAATGAGTTAGTGCATGTATAACGCATTCTACGGGGCCTGAAACATAGTAAGCACTCGATAAGCGTTAGTTCTTGAGTTCTTCAAATAACCCTGTCTGGTGGGCATTATTTCTCTACTTGATGAATGAAGAAACTGAGACTCAAAGAGATTCAAGAACTTTCCTGGGGTCATGATATAAGTAGATGGTCTGATAGAGTATCTGTATTATGCACATCTGGAGAAAAGCTATCCAGTCTCTGCCAACATTTATTTTAAAGATTTGTCTTTCTCCAAGAGAAGAAGGAGGCCTAAAATCAAAGAACACGTTTGGAAAATCCAATGGTGTGTTTTCACAAATGTTCTTCAGAAGTCCACTTCTTATACTCTGATAACCAAACTTCATATCTTGGCCATTATATGTTGAGAGACTCAGAGAAACTACCTGATACTTGTTTTGTAGAACTACATTATATTTGCTTAAATGTTTCAAAAGCTCCACAATAATGAAATCTTTTTCCAATCTAAGCTGTTAGCAGACAGATGTTATGTCAAATCTTTTCTTGGCTCTGATTGTTTTCTGAATCTGGAGTTACAAACTCAAAGGATTTCCGGGTCAGAGCCAGCAACCTAAAGGGGTGTGGTAGCAAGGCATAATAGAGGCGGGTGGGGCTTGTGACTTACATCATAATCTGCTGTGTATGATCACACCGTACTCCTCCAGGCAGACTCACCTTCACATGGTCAGACTGCAGCCACTGGTCTAAAGGAATGGCCCACAACTCTCCTTTTCTGGTTATTGTCGAGCTCCTCACCTGCTCCCAGTCCTGAGAACGAGAAAAGAAAAGTGAACTTTGCTTCTCCCCTATTCTGTTCAGCAAGAGAGTCAGATTCGGCAAGCATTTATTTAGCACTTGTGAGGCGCAAGGCCCTGGATCTGGTCTAAAGAGGATCGCAAAGATGAATCCGACAACACTGACAGAAAGATACAAACAGTTCTTCACTCATACAGTTTATTTCTGCATTCAGGTATGCTCACAGAAAACTGGATAGGGTGCAGTAAGTACTGTCATACCAGTAAATGGTGGTGAGGGAATTTATGACAAACGTAAGTGTACTCTGAACCAAGAGCCCTCAGAATTAATATCTGCACTTAGCTGACTTCAGGCTATGTTAGCTGGAGAGACTCTTAGAGCTCAGAGAAGAATTACATTGTGGGAGTTGAAACTTCTGTTGCATGACAAATGGCAGCAGGCTTCCCAATCCTCTTCTTCTCCTGGTCACCTGGGTATCATCAGCTCCTTTTCATCCGCAGTGGCCAGCTCAGTCCTCACTCTTAACTTAAACTCCGCTTACCCCAGACAGTAGCTTTTCCAGTTGGAGAGGAAACTGTGATGTTTTAAGCAAATCCTTCCTGTTCCTGGGGAGTGTGGCGAGGCCAGGGAGAGACTGTGACCTCTCAGGACTCATCCAGGTGGAAGTTGGAACTTCCTCTCCTAGCTCAAAGCTCTTTTTCCTTTATTCCAACATTTCCCATTCTAAACATTTCATTATCTGTATTACTCACTGTGTCACTATACATGTTGCTTTTTGCCATCTCAAATATTTAATTGAAAAATGTTTTTTTCCTCATCAAGTAAACTATAAGCCGCTTGAGTACTGAAGCCATATTATACTTTAGGTGTGCTTCTTTGTTTCACCACCTGGCCTCACCACCCTCTTACTAGGTGCTCCTAAGTCAGTTTGGAACTTGAGGGTAACTTTGAGGCTTCAATGATGTGAAGGAGTAATTCAAAGAAATGTAACCTCCAAGTCAATATGTGCATATGAAATATTAAAATTATTTGTGTCATTATTTGTAAATCAAACTGAAATAATGACCCAGAGGATAGTAAAAGCATTAAATATGCTGATATATGTAAATGTACTTTCTAAATTCTAGCTCAATGGATGATTATAAGTAGGTATGATGAGATTAAGATATTTTAAAATGAATGGCCATTTTGATTATCTCTTGGGTTCTTGGTTATCTAATGTGAGGAGGGGAAGGATAAGACCAGCAGGTAATACTACGAAAGATCTTTAAAAACAAAAGGAGGGCCTCTTCTCTGAATTAGTAAATCTTAGGAAGAGAAAACTACAAAGAGCAACATCTTACAGTGATTCTGTGATGTCCACTGATCCATGCCGCTTAAACTGTGCGCTCTTAACATCACCTGCATTTGTGAAATTTGAGTTGATTCATCGAACATTTTGCTTTATAGGGCTGATCACATCATCTAACGTTGAATTCAATAAGACTCAAGGCAATTAAATTCTATTGCAGTGAATTTTTATTTGTAAATCGTACTCATAATGTTGGGAAAAATTTAGTCGCAAATGCAATATTTACTTCTTTCTTTCTTGTCCCTTCAAATTAAAAAAAAACCTCATTATTGGCCTAAGATTAGAGACCTGATGATATGTGTTAGCTTAATTCTTCCATCGGTAAAAGAAATTGTGAAAACAGTTTCCATCACTTGATGAAATGAAAGAGACTCTGAATTAGTTGATACAGTGAAAGGCACTGACCCCAGAATGAGTGCTTGGGCTCTTCAGAGGTAATTTGTCATACTTTCATCATTAGCAAAGCTTCAGTCTGATATCATGGGTACCAGAGGAAATGAAGGAGCTGGACTGTGTACACACAGGGTGTCAGAGCCCTAAGGCTGTCCCCAGCCAGTGAATGGGGCTAATGTGATGCTGGTCTCCAAGTGTGGGTACTGTAGCAGGGCGTCAATCCTAGCGCCATTGTTACCTTCATGGAAGGAGGTACTCGTAGGCTTGCCAATACTGAGTGCGAGAAAAGCCTTCTCTCATATAAATAGTATTGTGACAAGGCAGAATTGGGCATTGGTTTCAAAACACCAATGCTCAGTTCACTGCAGCACTATTTACAATAGCCAGAACATGGAAGCAACCTAAATGTCCATCAACAGACGAATGGATAAAGATGTGGTACATATGTACAATGGAATATTACTCAGCCTTACGAAAGAATGAAATAATACCATTTGCAGCAACATGGATGGACCTAGGGATTGTCATACTGAGTGAACTAAGTCAGAAAGGTAAAGACAAATATCATAGGATATCACTTATATGTGGAATCTTAAAAAAAAAGGGTACAAATGAACTTACTTACAAAACAGAAATAGACTCACAGATGTAGAAAAGAAACTTATAGTTACTAGGGGGTAAGGGCGGGAGGGATAAATTGGGAGATTAGGATTGACATATACACACTACTCTATATAAAATAGATAACTAATAAGGACCTACAGTATAGCACAGGGAACTCTACTCAATACTCTGTAATGACCTATATGGGAAAGGAATCTAAAAAAGAGTGGACATATGTATATGGATAACTGATTCATTTTGCTGTACAGCAGAAACTGACACAGCATTGTAAGTCAGCTATACTCCAATAAATATTAAACAAACAAACAAAACAAAACAGAACACAACAACAACAAGAAACCAACAAGGCCCAGGCTCCACCCCTAGAACCTGGTATCATTTCTCTGGGGTAGGGATCTGGAATTGTCATGTTAAAGATTGTTCCAGTTGCTTCTAACAGGCAGTCAAGGTGAAGAACCTAAGACTTCTTAAAATTTCCTGGTGGGAATAACCTGGTAATTTGTTACTATACAGATTCTTATTTGTCTCACTAGATACATCTGTACTTTAACAAGCTCCCAGCAGATGCCAGAGCTGCTGGTCTGAGGTCCACTCTGGGAGAAGCAAGGATCTATGCTATGCTCTCCAGGATCTGGACTTCTGCTGTTCAGGTTTACCTAGGGTGGTTCATGCCTCACACACCCCATTTTGCCTTAGCACATATACACTTCAGAGTAACATATAACCAGTTTCATCCTTTCTTTATTGATTATGAAAGCATTAATTATCCTTAAAGTAATTATTGTGAACACACTTAAATATGTGTGCTTCTATGGTTAGGGTACTCTAATTCGGTATTTCCAATGTTTCACTGATCATCAAAGTCATCTGGGAGCCTTAAAAATCTAATGGGAATCCTCCCCAACAGTGGAGGGTGGCAGGAGGGAAAGAGAAAATTTTTAACGAAACCCTGCAGGTGATGGTGATTCAGACATCTTCACTCTGGAAGTTTAGAAGCATTTACAAAAGGTAATGAATGAAACAAAATCATCATCTCTTTCACTTTCAGTATAGGTTAAAATAATACAACTTGCAACTCACCTATTACAACCTGTGGGTATGCTATTTTGTCATACGTTATAAAGGAAATACAATTAAAATACACAAACTACAAATATATCTGTGGCAGTGTCAAAATCCCAGAGTTAAAAAGATGCCAAAACCCTCTTGATGTATAGCCTGAAAAGGGGAAGTGAGAGTTGGGTGCAGGAAAATCATCCCACCTAATACTCCTCTCTCTGTGGGGGTCCAAGTATCTCTGTCCCAGTGAAGGGACCATTCTGGCTTCCAGAGGGCAGATCCATCTTGCCGCCATCTTGCTGAGGGAGGAGCTAATCTCCTCAGCAAATTAATTAACCAATCAATCCACTAAATCGGCATAGTTTGCAAAGAACCTCATGTAATTCTCAATTAGGAGAACATTCAGAACAAGGAAAGCAAATGGCATTAGTTATTTGTTATCTGGAAAGCCTCCTACTTTAATTCTCCCTCCTCTCTCTCTTCCTCTCTCTCTCCCTGCAGCACAGAATAAGGAGAAGACACGGCTTAAAGTTCCAGCCTATTAGCTATGAAACATGGGCACTAGTACAGTAAGATGTTTCATTCCTTTATAGTCTCAGCGTTTTCGTGGTCGGTTCTGCTGTGAGAATCAAATGAGTTGCTGGGATTTGAAAGCTGAGAATCCAGAGGTTATCATTTCTTTCTACATGGGTCTCCTTGCACGAGGCTCTTCCCTCCAATGTACAATTTCCACACACAGGCCAGTGGCTTGCCCAGTTTCGGAGGAGGAGGAGGAGCATGAAGAAGAAGGAGGAAGAGGTGGAGGAGGAGGTGGAGGAGGAGGAAGAAGAAGAAGAAGGAGGAGGAGGAGGAGGAGAATGAAGAAGAAAAAGAAAGAGGTGGAGGAGGAGGCAGTGGAGGAGGAGGAGGAGGTGGAGGAGGAGGAAGAAGAAGAAGGAGGAGGAGTCTGAGGAGGAGGCAGAGGAGGAGGAGGCGGATGAGAACACGGAGGAGGTGGAGGATGAGGAAGAAAAAGAAGAAGGAGGAGGAGGCGGAGGAGGAGGGGGAGGTGGAGGAGGAGGAAGAAGAGGAAGAAGGAGGAGGAGGTGGAGGAGGCAGAGGAGGAAGAGGTGGAGGAGGAGGCGGAGGAGGAGGAAGAAGAAGAAGGAGGAGGAGGTGGAGGAGGAAGAAGATGAAGGAGGAGGATGAGGAGGAGGAGGTGGAGGAGGAAGAAGACGGAGGAGGATTAGGCAGAGGAGGAGGCAGAGGAAGAGGAGGAGGAGGTGGAGGAAGAGGAGGTGGAGGAGGAGGAAGAAGATGAAGAAGAAGAAGGAGGAGGCGGAGGAAGAGATGGAGGCGGAGGCGGAGGAAGGGGAGGAGGAGGAAGAAGAGGAAGAAGAAGAAGGAGGAGGCAGAGGAGGAAGAAGACGGAGGAGGATTAGGCGGGGCAGGAGGCGGAGGAAGAGGAGGAGGTGCAGGAGGAGGAGGTGGAGGAGGAGGAAGAAGACGAAAAATAAGGAGGAGGCGGAGGAGGAGGTTGCGGCGGAGGAGGAGGATGTGGATGTAGAGGAGGAGGAGGAGGAGGTGGAGGAGGAACAAGAAGAGGAAGAAGAAGAAGGAGGGGCAGAGGAGGTGCAAGAGGAGGAGTTCGAGGCGGAGGAAGAAGAGGAAGAAGAAACAGGAGGAGGTGGAGGAGGAGGAGTTGGAGGAGGAGGAAGAAGAGAAAGAGGAAGAAGAAGGAGGCGGAGGAGGAGGTGGAGGAGGAGGAAGAAGAGGAAGTAGAAGAAGGAGGAGGCGGAGGACCACGTGGAGGAGGAGGAAGGAGAGGGAGAATGGAAAGAAGAAGGAGGAGGCAGAGGAGGAGGCGGAGGAGGAAGAGAATGAAGAATAAAAAGGAAGAGGTGGAGGAAGAACCAGAGGAGGAGGCGGAGGAGCTGGAGGAGGAGCAAGAATAAGAAGAAGGAAATGGAGTCGGAGGAGGTAGAGGAGGAGGAAGTGGAGGAGGAAGAAAATGAACGAGGAGGATGAGGCAGAGGAGGCGGCGGCGGAGGAAGAGAATGAAGAATAAAAAGGAAGAGGTGGAGTAGGAAGCGGAGGAGGAGGCGCAGGAGGTGGAGGAGGAGGAAGAAGAAGAAGGAAAAGGAGGCAGAGTAGGTGGAGGAGGAGGAAGTGGAGGAGGAAGAAAATGAAGGAGGAGGATGAGGCAGAGGAGGAGGCGGAGGAGGTGGAGGAGGAGGAAGAAGAAGAAGAAGGTGGAGGCGGAGGACGAGGTGGAGGAGGAGGTGGAGGAGGAGGAGGAAGAAGAGGAAGAAGAAGAAGGAGGAGGCAGAGGAAGAGGCAGAGGAAGAGGAGAATGAAGAATAAAGAAGAGGTGGAGGAGGAAGTGGAGCAGGCGGAGGAGGTGGAGGAGGAGGAAGAAGAAGAAGAAGGAGGCGGAGGAGGAGGAGGAGGTCGAGGAGGAGAAAGAAGAAGAAGAAGAAGGAGGAGGAAGAGGCAGAGGAGGAGGTGTCCGAGGCGGCGCAGGAAGAAGGAGGAGGAAGATGTGGAGGAGGAGGTGGAGGAGGAGGAGGAGGAAGTGGAGGAGGAGGAAGAAGACGAAGAAGAAGAAGGAGGAGGCGGAGGAGCCGGAGGAGGAGGAGGTGGAGGAGGAATAACAGTCCCTAATCCCTTGGGTTAGTGTGAGATTAAATGAGTTAGTGCATGTATAACGCATTCTACGGGGCCTGAAACATAGTAAGCACTCGATAAGCGTTAGTTCTTGAGTTCTTCAAATAACCCTGTCTGGTGGGCATTATTTCTCTACTTGATGAATGAAGAAACTGAGACTCAAAGAGATTCAAGAACTTTCCTGGGGTCATGATATAAGTAGATGGTCTGATAGAGTATCTGTATTATGCACATCTGGAGAAAAGCTATCCAGTCTCTGCCAACATTTATTTTAAAGATTTGTCTTTCTCCAAGAGAAGAAGGAGGCCTAAAATCAAAGAACACGTTTGGAAAATCCAATGGTGTGTTTTCACAAATGTTCTTCAGAAGTCCACTTCTTATACTCTGATAACCAAACTTCATATCTTGGCCATTATATGTTGAGAGACTCAGAGAAACTACCTGATACTTGTTTTGTAGAACTACATTATATTTGCTTAAATGTTTCAAAAGCTCCACAATAATGAAATCTTTTTCCAATCTAAGCTGTTAGCAGACAGATGTTATGTCAAATCTTTTCTTGGCTCTGATTGTTTTCTGAATCTGGAGTTACAAACTCAAAGGATTTCCGGGTCAGAGCCAGCAACCTAAAGGGGTGTGGTAGCAAGGCATAATAGAGGCGGGTGGGGCTTGTGACTTACATCATAATCTGCTGTGTATGATCACACCGTACTCCTCCAGGCAGACTCACCTTCACATGGTCAGACTGCAGCCACTGGTCTAAAGGAATGGCCCACAACTCTCCTTTTCTGGTTATTGTCGAGCTCCTCACCTGCTCCCAGTCCTGAGAACGAGAAAAGAAAAGTGAACTTTGCTTCTCCCCTATTCTGTTCAGCAAGAGAGTCAGATTCGGCAAGCATTTATTTAGCACTTGTGAGGCGCAAGGCCCTGGATCTGGTCTAAAGAGGATCGCAAAGATGAATCCGACAACACTGACAGAAAGATACAAACAGTTCTTCACTCATACAGTTTATTTCTGCATTCAGGTATGCTCACAGAAAACTGGATAGGGTGCAGTAAGTACTGTCATACCAGTAAATGGTGGTGAGGGAATTTATGACAAACGTAAGTGTACTCTGAACCAAGAGCCCTCAGAATTAATATCTGCACTTAGCTGACTTCAGGCTATGTTAGCTGGAGAGACTCTTAGAGCTCAGAGAAGAATTACATTGTGGGAGTTGAAACTTCTGTTGCATGACAAATGGCAGCAGGCTTCCCAATCCTCTTCTTCTCCTGGTCACCTGGGTATCATCAGCTCCTTTTCATCCGCAGTGGCCAGCTCAGTCCTCACTCTTAACTTAAACTCCGCTTACCCCAGACAGTAGCTTTTCCAGTTGGAGAGGAAACTGTGATGTTTTAAGCAAATCCTTCCTGTTCCTGGGGAGTGTGGCGAGGCCAGGGAGAGACTGTGACCTCTCAGGACTCATCCAGGTGGAAGTTGGAACTTCCTCTCCTAGCTCAAAGCTCTTTTTCCTTTATTCCAACATTTCCCATTCTAAACATTTCATTATCTGTATTACTCACTGTGTCACTATACATGTTGCTTTTTGCCATCTCAAATATTTAATTGAAAAATGTTTTTTTCCTCATCAAGTAAACTATAAGCCGCTTGAGTACTGAAGCCATATTATACTTTAGGTGTGCTTCTTTGTTTCACCACCTGGCCTCACCACCCTCTTACTAGGTGCTCCTAAGTCAGTTTGGAACTTGAGGGTAACTTTGAGGCTTCAATGATGTGAAGGAGTAATTCAAAGAAATGTAACCTCCAAGTCAATATGTGCATATGAAATATTAAAATTATTTGTGTCATTATTTGTAAATCAAACTGAAATAATGACCCAGAGGATAGTAAAAGCATTAAATATGCTGATATATGTAAATGTACTTTCTAAATTCTAGCTCAATGGATGATTATAAGTAGGTATGATGAGATTAAGATATTTTAAAATGAATGGCCATTTTGATTATCTCTTGGGTTCTTGGTTATCTAATGTGAGGAGGGGAAGGATAAGACCAGCAGGTAATACTACGAAAGATCTTTAAAAACAAAAGGAGGGCCTCTTCTCTGAATTAGTAAATCTTAGGAAGAGAAAACTACAAAGAGCAACATCTTACAGTGATTCTGTGATGTCCACTGATCCATGCCGCTTAAACTGTGCGCTCTTAACATCACCTGCATTTGTGAAATTTGAGTTGATTCATCGAACATTTTGCTTTATAGGGCTGATCACATCATCTAACGTTGAATTCAATAAGACTCAAGGCAATTAAATTCTATTGCAGTGAATTTTTATTTGTAAATCGTACTCATAATGTTGGGAAAAATTTAGTCGCAAATGCAATATTTACTTCTTTCTTTCTTGTCCCTTCAAATTAAAAAAAAACCTCATTATTGGCCTAAGATTAGAGACCTGATGATATGTGTTAGCTTAATTCTTCCATCGGTAAAAGAAATTGTGAAAACAGTTTCCATCACTTGATGAAATGAAAGAGACTCTGAATTAGTTGATACAGTGAAAGGCACTGACCCCAGAATGAGTGCTTGGGCTCTTCAGAGGTAATTTGTCATACTTTCATCATTAGCAAAGCTTCAGTCTGATATCATGGGTACCAGAGGAAATGAAGGAGCTGGACTGTGTACACACAGGGTGTCAGAGCCCTAAGGCTGTCCCCAGCCAGTGAATGGGGCTAATGTGATGCTGGTCTCCAAGTGTGGGTACTGTAGCAGGGCGTCAATCCTAGCGCCATTGTTACCTTCATGGAAGGAGGTACTCGTAGGCTTGCCAATACTGAGTGCGAGAAAAGCCTTCTCTCATATAAATAGTATTGTGACAAGGCAGAATTGGGCATTGGTTTCAAAACACCAATGCTCAGTTCACTGCAGCACTATTTACAATAGCCAGAACATGGAAGCAACCTAAATGTCCATCAACAGACGAATGGATAAAGATGTGGTACATATGTACAATGGAATATTACTCAGCCTTACGAAAGAATGAAATAATACCATTTGCAGCAACATGGATGGACCTAGGGATTGTCATACTGAGTGAACTAAGTCAGAAAGGTAAAGACAAATATCATAGGATATCACTTATATGTGGAATCTTAAAAAAAAAGGGTACAAATGAACTTACTTACAAAACAGAAATAGACTCACAGATGTAGAAAAGAAACTTATAGTTACTAGGGGGTAAGGGCGGGAGGGATAAATTGGGAGATTAGGATTGACATATACACACTACTCTATATAAAATAGATAACTAATAAGGACCTACAGTATAGCACAGGGAACTCTACTCAATACTCTGTAATGACCTATATGGGAAAGGAATCTAAAAAAGAGTGGACATATGTATATGGATAACTGATTCATTTTGCTGTACAGCAGAAACTGACACAGCATTGTAAGTCAGCTATACTCCAATAAATATTAAACAAACAAACAAAACAAAACAGAACACAACAACAACAAGAAACCAACAAGGCCCAGGCTCCACCCCTAGAACCTGGTATCATTTCTCTGGGGTAGGGATCTGGAATTGTCATGTTAAAGATTGTTCCAGTTGCTTCTAACAGGCAGTCAAGGTGAAGAACCTAAGACTTCTTAAAATTTCCTGGTGGGAATAACCTGGTAATTTGTTACTATACAGATTCTTATTTGTCTCACTAGATACATCTGTACTTTAACAAGCTCCCAGCAGATGCCAGAGCTGCTGGTCTGAGGTCCACTCTGGGAGAAGCAAGGATCTATGCTATGCTCTCCAGGATCTGGACTTCTGCTGTTCAGGTTTACCTAGGGTGGTTCATGCCTCACACACCCCATTTTGCCTTAGCACATATACACTTCAGAGTAACATATAACCAGTTTCATCCTTTCTTTATTGATTATGAAAGCATTAATTATCCTTAAAGTAATTATTGTGAACACACTTAAATATGTGTGCTTCTATGGTTAGGGTACTCTAATTCGGTATTTCCAATGTTTCACTGATCATCAAAGTCATCTGGGAGCCTTAAAAATCTAATGGGAATCCTCCCCAACAGTGGAGGGTGGCAGGAGGGAAAGAGAAAATTTTTAACGAAACCCTGCAGGTGATGGTGATTCAGACATCTTCACTCTGGAAGTTTAGAAGCATTTACAAAAGGTAATGAATGAAACAAAATCATCATCTCTTTCACTTTCAGTATAGGTTAAAATAATACAACTTGCAACTCACCTATTACAACCTGTGGGTATGCTATTTTGTCATACGTTATAAAGGAAATACAATTAAAATACACAAACTACAAATATATCTGTGGCAGTGTCAAAATCCCAGAGTTAAAAAGATGCCAAAACCCTCTTGATGTATAGCCTGAAAAGGGGAAGTGAGAGTTGGGTGCAGGAAAATCATCCCACCTAATACTCCTCTCTCTGTGGGGGTCCAAGTATCTCTGTCCCAGTGAAGGGACCATTCTGGCTTCCAGAGGGCAGATCCATCTTGCCGCCATCTTGCTGAGGGAGGAGCTAATCTCCTCAGCAAATTAATTAACCAATCAATCCACTAAATCGGCATAGTTTGCAAAGAACCTCATGTAATTCTCAATTAGGAGAACATTCAGAACAAGGAAAGCAAATGGCATTAGTTATTTGTTATCTGGAAAGCCTCCTACTTTAATTCTCCCTCCTCTCTCTCTTCCTCTCTCTCTCCCTGCAGCACAGAATAAGGAGAAGACACGGCTTAAAGTTCCAGCCTATTAGCTATGAAACATGGGCACTAGTACAGTAAGATGTTTCATTCCTTTATAGTCTCAGCGTTTTCGTGGTCGGTTCTGCTGTGAGAATCAAATGAGTTGCTGGGATTTGAAAGCTGAGAATCCAGAGGTTATCATTTCTTTCTACATGGGTCTCCTTGCACGAGGCTCTTCCCTCCAATGTACAATTTCCACACACAGGCCAGTGGCTTGCCCAGTTTCGGAGGAGGAGGAGGAGCATGAAGAAGAAGGAGGAAGAGGTGGAGGAGGAGGTGGAGGAGGAGGAGGAAGAAGAAGAAGGAGGAGGAGGAGGAGGAGAATGAAGAAGAAAAAGAAAGAGGTGGAGGAGGAGGCAGTGGAGGAGGAGGAGGAGGTGGAGGAGGAGGAAGAAGAAGAAGGAGGAGGAGTCTGAGGAGGAGGCAGAGGAGGAGGAGGCGGATGAGAACACGGAGGAGGTGGAGGATGAGGAAGAAAAAGAAGAAGGAGGAGGAGGCGGAGGAGGAGGGGGAGGTGGAGGAGGAGGAAGAGGAAGAAGGAGGAGGAGGTGGAGGAGGTGGAGGAGGCAGAGGAGGAAGAGGTGGAGGAGGAGGCGGAGGAGGAGGAAGAAGAAGAAGGAGGAGGAGGTGGAGGAGGAAGAAGATGAAGGAGGAGGATGAGGAGGAGGAGGTGGAGGAGGAAGAAGACGGAGGAGGATTAGGCAGAGGAGGAGGCAGAGGAGGAGGAGGAGGCGGTGGAGGAAGAGGAGGTGGAGGAGGAGGAAGAAGATGAAGAAGAAGAAGGAGGAGGCGGAGGAAGAGATGGAGGCGGAGGCGGAGGAAGGGGAGGAGGAGGAAGAAGAGGAAGAAGAAGAAGGAGGAGGCAGAGGAGGAAGAAGACGAAAAATAAGGAGGAGGCGGAGGAGGAGGTTGCGGCGGAGGAGGAGGATGTGGATGTAGAGGAGGAGGAGGAGGAGGTGGAGGAGGAACAAGAAGAGGAAGAAGAAGAAGGAGGGGCAGAGGAGGTGCAAGAGGAGGAGTTCGAGGCGGAGGAAGAAGAGGAAGAAGAAACAGGAGGAGGTGGAGGAGGAGGAGTTGGAGGAGGAGGAAGAAGAGAAAGAAGAAGAAGAAGGAGGCGGAGGAGGAGGTGGAGGAGGAGGAAGAAGAGGAAGTAGAAGAAGGAGGAGGCGGAGGACCACGTGGAGGAGGAGGAAGGAGAGGGAGAATGGAAAGAAGAAGGAGGAGGCAGAGGAGGAGGCGGAGGAGGAAGAGAATGAAGAATAAAAAGGAAGAGGTGGAGGAAGAACCAGAGGAGGAGGCGGAGGAGCTGGAGGAGGAGCAAGAATAAGAAGAAGGAAATGGAGTCGGAGGAGGTAGAGGAGGAGGAAGTGGAGGAGGAAGAAAACGAACGAGGAGGATGAGGCAGAGGAGGCGGCGGCGGAGGAAGAGAATGAAGAATAAAAAGGAAGAGGTGGAGTAGGAAGCGGAGGAGGAGGCGCAGGAGGTGGAGGAGGAGGAAGAAGAAGAAGGAAAAGGAGGCAGAGTAGGTGGAGGAGGAGGAAGTGGAGGAGGAAGAAAATGAAGGAGGAGGATGAGGCAGAGGAGGAGGCGGAGGAGGTGGAGGAGGAGGAAGAAGAAGAAGGTGGAGGCGGAGGACGAGGTGGAGGAGGAGGAGGAAGAAGAGGAAGAAGAAGACGGAGGAGACGGAGGAGGAGGTGGAGGAGGAGGAAGAAGAGAAAGAAAAAGAAGAAGGAGGCAGAGGAGGAGGTGGAGGAGGAGGAAGAAGAAGAAGGAGGATGAGGCAGAAGTGGACGTGGAGGAGGTGCAGGAGGAGGAGAAGGAGCAGGAGGTGAGGAGGAAGAAGAGGAAGAAGAAGATGGAGGAGGCGGAGGAGGAGGTGGAGGATGAGGTGGAGTAGGAGGACAAAGAGGAAGAAGAAGAAGGAGGAGGCAGAGGAGGAAGTGGAGGCGGAGGAGGAGGAGGTGGAGGAGGTGGAAGAAGAGACAGAATAAGAAGGAGGAGGAGGAGGAGGAGGAGGTGGAGGAGGAGGAAGAAGAGGAAAAAGAATGATGTGGAGGATGCCGAGGTGGTGGTGGAGGACGACGTGGAGGAGGAGGAAGAAGAGGAAGAAGAAGAAGGAGGAGGCAGAGGAAGAGGCAGAGGAAGAGGAGAATGAAGAATAAAGAAGAGGTGGAGGAGGAAGTGGAGCAGGCGGAGGAGGTGGAGGAGGAGGAAGAAGAAGAAGAAGGAGGCGGAGGAGGAGGAGGAGGTCGAGGAGGAGAAAGAAGAAGAAGAAGACGGAGGAGGAAGAGGCAGAGGAGGAGGTGTCCGAGGCGGCGCAGGAAGAAGGAGGAGGAAGATGTGGAGGAGGAGGTGGAGGAGGAGGAGGAGGAAGTGGAGGAGGAGGAAGAAGACGAAGAAGAAGAAGGAGGAGGCGGAGGAGCCGGAGGAGGAGGAGGTGGAGGAGGAATAACAGTCCCTAATCCCTTGGGTTAGTGTGAGATTAAATGAGTTAGTGCATGTATAACGCATTCTACGGGGCCTGAAACATAGTAAGCACTCGATAAGCGTTAGTTCTTGAGTTCTTCAAATAACCCTGTCTGGTGGGCATTATTTCTCTACTTGATGAATGAAGAAACTGAGACTCAAAGAGATTCAAGATCTTTCCTGGGGTCATGATATAAGTAGATGGTCTGATAGAGTATCTATATTATGCACATCTGGAGAAAAGCTATCCAGTCTCTGCCAACATTTATTTTAAAGATTTGTCTTTCTCCAAGAGAAGAAGGAGGCCTAAAATCAAAGAACACGTTTGGAAAATCCAATGGTGTGTTTTCACAAATGTTCTTCAGAAGTCCACTTCTTATACTCTGATAACCAAACTTCATATCTTGGCCATTATATGTTGAGAGACTCAGAGAAACTACCTGATACTTGTTTTGTAGAACTACATTATATTTGCTTAAATGTTTCAAAAGCTCCACAATAATGAAATCTTTTTCCAATCTAAGCTGTTAGCAGACAGATGTTATGTCAAATCTTTTCTTGGCTCTGATTGTTTTCTGAATCTGGAGTTACAAACTCAAAGGATTTCCGGGTCAGAGCCAGCAACCTAAAGGGGTGTGGTAGCAAGGCATAATAGAGGCGGGTGGGGCTTGTGACTTACATCATAATCTGCTGTGTATGATCACACCGTACTCCTCCAGGCAGACTCACCTTCACATGGTCAGACTGCAGCCACTGGTCTAAAGGAATGGCCCACAACTCTCCTTTTCTGGTTATTGTCGAGCTCCTCACCTGCTCCCAGTCCTGAGAACGAGAAAAGAAAAGTGAACTTTGCTTCTCCCCTATTCTGTTCAGCAAGAGAGTCAGATTCGGCAAGCATTTATTTAGCACTTGTGAGGCGCAAGGCCCTGGATCTGGTCTAAAGAGGATCGCAAAGATGAATCCGACAACACTGACAGAAAGATACAAACAGTTCTTCACTCATACAGTTTATTTCTGCATTCAGGTATGCTCACAGAAAACTGGATAGGGTGCAGTAAGTACTGTCATACCAGTAAATGGTGGTGAGGGAATTTATGACAAACGTAAGTGTACTCTGAACCAAGAGCCCTCAGAATTAATATCTGCACTTAGCTGACTTCAGGCTATGTTAGCTGGAGAGACTCTTAGAGCTCAGAGAAGAATTACATTGTGGGAGTTGAAACTTCTGTTGCATGACAAATGGCAGCAGGCTTCCCAATCCTCTTCTTCTCCTGGTCACCTGGGTATCATCAGCTCCTTTTCATCCGCAGTGGCCAGCTCAGTCCTCACTCTTAACTTAAACTCCGCTTACCCCAGACAGTAGCTTTTCCAGTTGGAGAGGAAACTGTGATGTTTTAAGCAAATCCTTCCTGTTCCTGGGGAGTGTGGCGAGGCCAGGGAGAGACTGTGACCTCTCAGGACTCATCCAAGTGGAAGTTGGAACTTCCTCTCCTAGCTCAAAGCTCTTTTTCCTTTATTCCAACATTTCCCATTCTAAACATTTCATTATCTGTATTACTCACTGTGTCACTATACATGTTGCTTTTTGCCATCTCAAATATTTAATTGAAAAATGTTTTTTTCCTCATCAAGTAAACTATAAGCCGCTTGAGTACTGAAGCCATATTATACTTTAGGTGTGCTTCTTTGTTTTACCACCTGGCCTCACCACCCTCTTACTAGGTGCTCCTAAGTCAGTTTGGAACTTGAGGGTAACTTTGAGGCTTCAATGATGTGAAGGAGTAATTCAAAGAAATGTAACCTCCAAGTCAATATGTGCATATGAAATATTAAAATTATTTGTGTCATTATTTGTAAATCAAACTGAAATAATGACCCAGAGGATAGTAAAAGCATTAAATATGCTGATATATGTAAATGTACTTTCTAAATTCTAGCTCAATGGATGATTATAAGTAGGTATGATGAGATTAAGATATTTTAAAATGAATGGCCATTTTGATTATCTCTTGGGTTCTTGGTTATCTAATGTGAGGAGGGGAAGGATAAGACCAGCAGGTAATACTACGAAAGATCTTTAAAAACAAAAGGAGGGCCTCTTCTCTGAATTAGTAAATCTTAGGAAGAGAAAACTACAAAGAGCAACATCTTACAGTGATTCTGTGATGTCCACTGATCTATGCCGCTTAAACTGTGCGCTCTTAACATCACCTGCATTTGTGAAATTTGAGTTGATTCATCGAACATTTTGCTTTATAGGGCTGATCACATCATCTAACGTTGAATTCAATAAGACTCAAGGCAATTAAATTCTATTGCAGTGAATTTTTATTTGTAAATCGTACTCATAATGTTGGGAAAAATTTAGTCGCAAATGCAATATTTACTTCTTTCTTTCTTGTCCCTTCAAATTAAAAAAAAAACTTCATTATTGGCCTAAAAAAAAAAAACTTCATTATTGGCCTAAGATTAGAGACCTGATGATATGTGTTAGCTTAATTCTTCCATCGGTAAAAGAAATTGTGAAAACAGTTTCCATCACTTGATGAAATGAAAGAGACTCTGAATTAGTTGATACAGTGAAAGGCACTGACCCCAGAATGAGTGCTTGGGCTCTTCAGAGGTAATTTGTCATACTTTCATCATTAGCAAAGCTTCAGTCTGATATCATGGGTACCAGAGGAAATGAAGGAGCTGGACTGTGTACACACAGGGTGTCAGAGCCCTAAGGCTGTCCCCAGCCAGTGAATGGGGCTAATGTGATGCTGGTCTCCAAGTGTGGGTACTGTAGCAGGGCGTCAATCCTAGCGCCATTGTTACCTTCATGGAAGGAGGTACTCGTAGGCTTGCCAATACTGAGTGCGAGAAAAGCCTTCTCTCATATAAATAGTATTGTGACAAGGCAGAATTGGGCATTGGTTTCAAAACACCAATGCTCAGTTCACTGCAGCACTATTTACAATAGCCAGAACATGGAAGCAACCTAAATGTCCATCAACAGACGAATGGATAAAGATGTGGTACATATGTACAATGGAATATTACTCAGCCTTAAAAAGAATGAAATAATACCATTTGCAGCAACATGGGTGGACCTAGGGATTGTCATACTGAGTGAACTAAGTCAGAAAGGTAAAGACAAATATCATAGGATATCACTTATATGTGGAATCTTAAAAAAAAGGGTACAAATGAACTTACTTACAAAACAGAAATAGACTCACAGATGTAGAAAAGAAACTTATAGTTACTAGGGGGTAAGGGCGGGAGGGATAAATTGGGAGATTAGGATTGACATATACACACTACTCTATATAAAATAGATAACTAATAAGGACCTACAGTATAGCACAGGGAACTCTACTCAATACTCTGTAATGACCTATATGGGAAAGGAATCTAAAAAAGAGTGGACATATGTATATGGATAATTGATTAATTTTGCTGTACAGCAGAAACTAACACAGCATTGTAAGTCAGCTATACTCCAATAAATATTAAACAAACAAACAAAACAAAACAGAACACAACAACAACAAGAAACCAACAAGGCCCAGGCTCCACCCCTAGAACCTGGTATCATTTCTCTGGGGTAGGGATCTGGAATTGTCATGTTAAAGATTGTTCCAGTTGCTTCTAACAGGCAGTCAAGGCGAAGAACCTAAGACTTCTTAAAATTTCCTGGTGGGAATAACCTGGTAATTTGTTACTATACAGATTCTTATTTGTCTCACTAGATACATCTGTACTTTAACAAGCTCCCAGCAGATGCCAGAGCTGCTGGTCTGAGGTCCACTCTGGGAGAAGCAAGGATCTATGCTATGCTCTCCAGGATCTGGACTTCTGCTGTTCAGGTTTACCTAGGGTGGTTCATGCCTCACACACCCCATTTTGCCTTAGCACATATACACTTCAGAGTAACATATAACCAGTTTCATCCTTTCTTTATTGATTATGAAAGCATTAATTATCCTTAAAGTAATTATTGTGAACACACTTAAATATGTGTGCTTCTATGGTTAGGGTACTCTAATTCGGTATTTCCAATGTTTCACTGATCATCAAAGTCATCTGGGAGCCTTAAAAATCTAATGGGAATCCTCCCCAACAGTGGAGGGTGGCAGGAGGGAAAGAGAAAAATTTTAACGAAACCCTGCAGGTGATGGTGATTCAGACATCTTCACTCTGGAAGTTTAGAAGCATTTACAAAAGGTAATGAATGAAACAAAATCATCATCTCTTTCACTTTCAGTATAGGTTAAAATAATACAACTTGCAACTCACCTATTACAACCTGTGGGTATGCTATTTTGTCATACGTTATAAAGGAAATACAATTAAAATACACAAACTACAAATATATCTGTGGCAGTGTCAAAATCCCAGAGTTAAAAAGATGCCAAAACCCTCTTGATGTATAGCCTGAAAAGGGGAAGTGAGAGTTGGGTGCAGGAAAATCATCCCACCTAATACTCCTCTCTCTGTGGGGGTCCAAGTATCTCTGTCCCAGTGAAGGGACCATTCTGGCTTCCAGAGGGCAGATCCATCTTGCCGCCATCTTGCTGAGGGAGGAGCTAATCTCCTCAGCAAATTAATTAACCAATCAATCCACTAAATCGGCATAGTTTGCAAAGAACCTCATGTAATTCTCAATTAGGAGAACATTCAGAACAAGGAAAGCAAATGGCATTAGTTATTTGTTATCTGGAAAGCCTCCTACTTTAATTCTCCCTCCTCTCTCTCTTCCTCTCTCTCTCCCTGCAGCACAGAATAAGGAGAAGACACGGCTTAAAGTTCCAGCCTATTAGCTATGAAACATGGGCACTAGTACAGTAAGATGTTTCATTCCTTTATAGTCTCAGCGTTTTCGTGGTCGGTTCTGCTGTGAGAATCAAATGAGTTGCTGGGATTTGAAAGCTGAGAATCCAGAGGTTATCATTTCTTTCTACATGGGTCTCCTTGCACGAGGCTCTTCCCTCCAATGTACAATTTCCACACACAGGCCAGTGGCTTGCCCAGTTTCGGAGGAGGAGGAGAAGCATGAAGAAGAAGGAGGAAGAGGTGGAGGAGGAGGTGGAGGAGGAGGAAGAAGAAGAAGAAGGAGGAGGAGGCGGAGGAGTAGGAGAATGAAGAAGAAAAAGAAAGAGGTGGAGGAGGAGGCAGTGGAGGAGGAGGAGGAGGTGGAGGAGGAGGAACAAGAAGGAGGAGGAGTCTGAGGAGGAGGCAGAGGAGGAGGCGGATGAGAACACGGAGGAGGTGGAGGAGGAGGAAGAAAAAGAAGAAGGAGGAGGAGGCGGAGGAGGAGGGGGAGGTGGAGGAGGAAGAAGCAGAGGAAGAAGAAGGAGGAGGTGGAGGAGGTGGAGGAGGCAGAGCAGGAAGAGGTGGAGGAGGAGGCGGAGGGGGAGGAAGAAGAAGAAGGAGGAGGAGGTGGAGGAGGAAGAAGATGAAGGAGGAGGATGAGGAGGAGGAGGTGGAGGAGGAAGAAGACGGAGGAGGATTAGGCGGGGGAGGAGGCAGATGAGGAGGAGGAGGAAGTGGAGGAGGAGGACGTGGAGGAGGAGGAAGAAGACGAAGAAGAAGAAGGAGGAGGCGGAGGAAGAGGTGGAGGAGGAGCCGGAGGAGGGGGAGGAGGAGGAAGAGGAAGAAGAAGAAGGAGGAGGCAGAGGAGGAAGAAGACGGAGGAGGATTAGGTGGGGCAGGAGGCGGAGGAGGAGGAGGAGGTGGAGGAGGAGGAGGTGGAGGAGGAGGAAGAAGACGAAGAATAAGAAGGAGGAGGTGGAGAAGGAGGTGGTGGCGGAGGAGGAGGGTGTGGATGTGGAGGAGGAGGAGGTGGAGGTGGAGGAGGAACAAGAAGAGGAAGAAGAAGAAGGAGGGGCAGAGGAGGTGGAAGAGGAGGAGTTCGAGGAGGAGGAAGAAGAGGAAGAAGAAGCAGGAGGAGGCGGAGAAGTTGGAGGAGGAGGAAGAAGAGAAAGAGGAAGAAGAAGGAGGCGGAGGAGGAGGTGGAGGAGGAGGAAGAAGAGGAAGTAGAAGAAGGAGGAGGCGGAGGACCACGTGGAGGAGGAGGAAGGAGAGGGAGAAGGGAAAGAAGAAGGAGGAGGAGAGGAGGAGGCGGAGGAGGAAGAGAATGAAGAGTAAAAAGGAAGAGGTGGAGGAAGAAGCAGAGGAGGAGGCGGAGGAGCTGGAGGAGGAGCAAGAAGAAGAAGAAAGAAACGGAGGCGGAGGAGGTAGAGGAGGAGGAAGTGGAGGAGGAAGAAAACGAAGGAGGAGGATGAGGCAGAGGAGGCAGCAACGGAGGAAGAGAATGAAGAATAAAAAGGAAGAGGTGGAATAGGAAGTGAGGAGGAGGCAGAGGAGGTGGAGGAGGAGGAAGAAGAAGAAGGAAAAGGAGGCAGAGTAGGTGGAGGAGGAGGAAGTGGAGGAGGAAGAAAATGAAGGAGGAGGATGAGGCAGAGGAGGAGGCGGAGGAGGAGGAGGAGGTGGAGGAGGAGGAAGAAGAAGAAGAAGGTGGAGGCGGAGGACGAGGTGGAGGAGGAGGTGGAGGAGGAGGAGGAGGAAGAAGAGGAAGAAGAAGACGGAGGCAGAGGAGGAGGTGGAGGAGGAGGAAGAAGAAGGAGGATGAGGCAGAAGTGGAGGTGGAGAAGGTGGAGGAGGAGGAGAAGGAGCAGGAGGTGAGGAGGAAGAAGAGGAAGAAGAAGATGGAGGAGGCGGAGGAGCAGGTGGAGGATGAGGTGGAGTAGGAAGACGAAGAGGCAGAAGAAGAAGGAGGAGGCAGAGGAGGAAGTGGAGGCGGAGGAGGAGGAGGTGGAGGAGGTGGAAGAAGAGACAGAATAAGAAGGAGGAGGAGGAGGAGGAGGTGGAGGAGGAGGTGGAGGAGGAGGAAGAAGAGGAAAAAGAAGGATGTGGAGGACGCCGAGGAGGTGGTGGAGGAGGACGTGGAGGAGGAGGAAGAAGAGGAAGAAGAGGAAGGAGGAGGCAGAGGAGGAGGCAGAGGAAGAGAAGAATGAAGAATAAAGAAGAGGTGGAGGAGGAAGTGGAGCAGGCAGAGGAGGTGGAGGAGGAGGAGGAAGAAGAAGAAGAAGGAGGTGGAGGAGGTGGAGGAGGAGGAAGTGGAGGAGGAAGAAATCGACGGAGGAGGATGAGGCAGTGGGGGAGGCGGAGGAGGAGGAGGAGGTCGAGGAGGAGAAAGAAGAAGAAGAAGAAGGAGGAGGAGGAGACGGGGGAGGAGGTGTCCGAGGCGGCGCAGGAAGAAGGAGGAGGAAGATGTGGAGGAGGAGGTGGAGGAGGAGGAGGAGGAGGTGGAGGAGGAGGAAGAAGACGAAGAAGAAGAAGGAGGAGGCAGAGGAGCCGGAGGAGGAGGAGGTGGAGGAGGAATAACAGTCCCTAATCCCTTGGGTTAGTGTGAGATTAAATGAGTTAGTGCATGTATAACGCATTCTACGGGGCCTGAAACATAGTAAGCACTCGATATGCATTAGTTCTTGAGTTCTTAAAATAACCCTGTCTGGTGGGCATTATTTCTCTACTTGATGAATGAAGAAACTGAGACTCAAAGAGATTCAAGAACTTTCCTGGGGTCATGATATAAGTAGATGGTCTGATAGAGTATCTGTATTATGCACATCTGAAGAAAAGCTATCCAGTCTCTGCCAACATTTATTTTAAAGATTTGTCTTTCTCCAAGAGAAGAAGGAGGCCTAAAATCAAAGAACACGTTTGGAAAATCCAATGGTGTGTTTTCACAAATGTTCTTCAGAAGTCCACTTCGTATACTCTGTCTGATAACCAAACTTCATATCTTGGCCATTATATGTTGAGAGACTCAGAGAAACTACCTGATACTTGTTTTGTAGAACTACATTATATTTGCTTAAATGTTTCAAAAGCTCCACAATAATGAAATCTTTTTCCAATCTAAGCTGTTAGCAGACAGATGTTATGTCAAATCTTTTCTTGGCTCTGATTGTTTTCTGAATCTGGAGTTACAAACTCAAAGGATTTCCGGGTCAGAGCCAGCAACCTTAAGGGGTGTGGTAGCAAGGCATAATAGAGGCGGGTGGGGCTTGTGACTTACATCATAATCTGCTGTGTATGATCACACCGTACTCCTCCAGGCAGACTCACCTTCACATGGTCAGACTGCAGCCACTGGTCTAAAGGAATGGCCCACAACTCTCCTTTTCTGGTTATTATCGAGCTCCTCACCTGCTCCCAGTCCTGAGAACGAGAAAAGAAAAGTGAACTTTGCTTCTCCCTTATTCTGTTCAGCAAGAGAGTCAGATTCGGCAAGCATTTATTTAGCACTTGTGAGGCGCAAGGCCCTGGATCTGGTCTAAAGAGGATCGCAAAGATGAATCCGACAACACTGACAGAAAGATACAAACAGTTCTTCACTCATACAGTTTATTTCTGCATTCAGGTATGCTCACAGAAAACTGGATAGGGTGCAGTAAGTACTGTCATACCAGTAAATGGTGGTGAGGGAATTTATGACAAACGTAAGTGTACTCTGAACCAAGAGCCCTCAGAATTAATATCTACACTTAGCTGACTTCAGGCTATGTTAGCTGGAGAGACTCTTAGAGCTCAGAGAAGAATTACATTGTGGGAGTTGAAACTTCTGTTGCATGACAAATGGCAGCAGGCTTCCCAATCCTCTTCTTCTCCTGGTCACCTGGGTATCATCAGCTCCTTTTCATCCGCAGTGGCCAGCTCAGTCCTCACTCTTAACTTAAACTCCGCTTACCCCAGACAGTAGCTTTTCCAGTTGGAGAGGAAACTGTGATGTTTTAAGCAAATCCTTCCTGTTCCTGGGGAGTGTGGCGAGGCCAGGGAGAGACTGTGACCTCTCAGGACTCATCCAGGTGGAAGTTGGAACTTCCTCTCCTAGCTCAAAGCTCTTTTTCCTTTATTCCAACATTTCCCATTCTAAACATTTCATTATCTGTATTACTCACTGTGTCACTATACATGTTGCTTTTTGCCATCTCAAATGTTTAATTGAAAAATGTTTTTTTCCCCATCAAGTAAACTATAAGCCCCTTGAGTACTGAAGCCATATTATACTTTAGGTGTGCTTCTTTGTTTCACCACCTGGCCTCACCACCCTCTTACTAGGTGCTCCTAAGTCAGTTTGGAACTTGAGGGTAACTTTGAAGCTTCAATGATGTGAAGGAGTAATTCAAAGAAATGTAACCTCCAAGTCAATATGTGCATATGAAATATTAAAATTATTTGTGTCATTATTTGTAAATCAAACTGAAATAATGACCCAGAGGATAGTAAAAGCATTAAATATGCTGATATATGTAAATGTACTTTCTAAATTCTAGCTCAATGGATGATTATAAGTAGGTATGATGAGATTAAGATATTTTAAAATGAATGGCCATTTTGATTATCTCTTGGGTTCTTGGTTATCTAATGTGAGGAGGGGAAGGATAAGACCAGCAGGTAATACTACGAAAGATCTTTAAAAACAAAAGGAGGGCCTCTTCTCTGAATTAGTAAATCTTAGGAAGAGAAAACTACAAAGAGCAACATCTTACAGTGATTCTGTGATGTCCACTGATCCATGCCGCTTAAACTGTGCGCTCTTAACTTCACCTGCATTTGTGAAATTTGAGTTGATTCATCGAACATTTTACTTTATAGGGCTGATCACATCATCTAACGTTGAATTCAATAAGACTCAAGGCAATTAAATTCTATTGCAGTGAATTTTTATTTGTAAATCGTACTCATAATGTTGGGAAAAATTTAGTCGCAAATGCAATATTTACTTCTTTCTTTCTTGTCCCTTCAAATTAAAAAAAAACCTCATTATTGGCCTAAGATTAGAGACCTGATGATATGTGTTAGCTTAATTCTTCCATCGGTAAAAGAAATTGTGAAAACAGTTTCCATCACTTGATGAAATGAAAGAGACTCTGAATTAGTTGATACAGTGAAAGGCACTGACCCCAGAATGAGTGCTTGGGCTCTTCAGAGGTAATTTGTCATACTTTCATCATTAGCAAAGCTTCAGTCTGATATCATGGGTACCAGAGGAAATGAAGGAGCTGGACTGTGTACACACAGGGTGTCAGAGCCCTAAGGCTGTCCCCAGCCAGTGAATGGGGCTAATGTGATGCTGGTCTCCAAGTGTGGGTACTGTAGCAGGGCGTCAATCCTAGCGCCATTGTTACCTTCATGGAAGGAGGTACTCGTAGGCTTGCCAATACTGAGTGCGAGAAAAGCCTTCTCTCATATAAATAGTATTGTGACAAGGCAGAATTGGGCATTGGTTTCAAAACACCAATGCTCAGTTCACTGCAGCACTATTTACCATAGCCAGAACATGGAAGCAACCTAAATGTCCATCAACAGACGAATGGATAAAGATGTGGTACATATGTACAATGGAATATTACTCAGCCTTAAAAAAGAATGAAATAATACCATTTGCAGCAACATGGATGGACCTAGGGATTGTCATACTGCGTGAATTAAGTCAGAAATGTAAAGACAAATATCATAGGATATCACTTATATGTGGAATCTTAAAATAAAGGGTACAAATGAACTTACTTACAAAACAGAAATAGACTCACAGATGTAGAAAAGAAACTTATAGTTACTAGGGGGTAAGGGTGGGAGGGATAAATTGGGAGATTAGGATTGACATATACACACTACTCTATATAAAATAGATAACTAATAAGGACCTACAGTATAGCACAGGGAACTCTACTCAATACTCTGTAATGACCTATATGGGAAAGGAATCTAAAAAAGAGTGGACATATGTATATGGATAACTGATTCATTTTGCTGTACAGCAGAAAAAGATAAAGAAGAAGAAGGAGGAGGCGGACGAGGAGGCAGAGGAGGAGGTGGAGGGGGAGGAAGAAGAGGAAAAAGAAGGAGGCGGAGATGGAGGAGGAGGAAGAAGAGGAAGAAGAAGGAGGACGTGGAGGAACAGTTGGAGGAGGACGTGGAGGAGGAGTAAGAAGAAGAAGAAAGAGGAGGAGGCTGAGGAAGAGGCGGAGGAGGAGAATGAAGAAGAAAAAGGAAGATGTGGAGGAGGAGGTGGAGAAGGAGGAAGATGAGGAGGAGGAGGAGGTGGAGGAGGAGAAAGAAGAGAAAGAAAAAGAAGAATGAGGCGGAGGAGGAGGTAGAGTAGGAGGAAGAAGAGGAAGAAGAAGAAGGATGTAGAGGAGGAGGTGGAGGAGGACGTGGAGGTGGAGGAAGAAGAGAAAGAAGAAGAAGGAGGAGGCAGAGGAGGTGGCGGAGGTGGAAGAGAATGAAGAATAAAAAAGAAGAGGTTGAGGAAGAAGCGGAGGAGGAGGAGGAGGAGGAGGAGCAAGAAGAAGAATAAGGAAAAGGATGCGGAGGAGGTGGAGGAGGAGGAAGTGGAGGAGGGAGAAAATGAAGGAGGAGGAGGAGGCAGAGGAGGAGGCGGAGGAGGAGGAGGTCGAGGAGGAGGAAGAAGAAGAAGAAGAAGAAGAAGGAGGAGGCAGAGGAGGAGGTGGCCGAGGCAGAGGAGGAAGAAAGAGGAGGAATATGTGGCAGAGGAGGTGGAGGAGGAGGAGGAGGAGGTGGAGGAGGAGGAAGAAGATGAATAAGACGGAGGAGGCGGAGGAGAAGGAAGAAGAAGGAGGAGGTTTAGAAGAAGGCAGAGGAGGAGGTGGAGGAGGTGGAGGAGGAGGAGGTGGAAGAGGAGGAAGAGGAAAAAGAAGGAGGAGGCGGAGGAGGAGGTGCAGGAGGAGGAAGAAGAGGAAGAAGAAGGAGGAGGTGGAGGAGGTGGAGGAGGTGGAGGAGGAGGAGGCGGAGGAGGAGGAAGAAGAGGAAAAAGAAGCAGGCAGAGGAACAGGCAGAGGAGAAGGTGGAGGGGGAGGAAGAAGAGGAAGAAGGAGGACGCGGAGGAAGAGGTGGAGGAGGACGTGGAGGAGGAGGAAGAAGAGGATGAAGCAGAAGGAGGAGGCAGAGGAGGTGGCGGAGGAGGAGGAGAATGAAGAATAAAAAGGAAGAGGTGGAGGAGGAAGTGGAGGAGGAGGCAGAGGAGGTGGAGAAGGAGGAAGAAGAAGAAGAAGGAGGAGGCGGAGGCGGTGGTGAAGGAGGAAGTGGAGGAGGAAGAGTCAGAGGAGGAGGGATTGGAGGAGGAGGAGGAGGTCAAGGAGGAGGAAGAAGAAGAAGAAGGAGGAGGCGGAGGAGGAAGTTGCCGAGGCAGAGGAGGAAGAAGAAGTAGGAAGATGTGGAGGAGGAGGTTGCGCAGTAGGAAGAAGACGAAGAAGAACGAGGAGCAGAGGAGGAGGAAGAAGTAGGAGGAGGGTGAAAAGAAGGCAGTGGAGGAGGCGGCGGAGGAGGAGGAGGAGGAGGAGGAGGAACAGGAAGAAGGAGGAGGAGGCGGAGGAGGCACAGGAGGAGGAGGATGAGGTGGAAGAGTAGGAAGAAGAATAAGAAGGACGAGGAGGTGGAGGAGGCAGAGGAGGAGGAGGAGGAGGAGGAAGAGGAGGAAGAAGGAGGAGGCGGCGGAGGAGGTGGAGGAGAAGGTAGAGGAGGAGGAGGAAGAAGAAGGAGGAGGGGGCGGAGGAGGAGACGGAGAGGCAGAGGAGAAGGTGGAGGAGGAGGAGGAAGAGGAAGAAGAAGGAGGACGCGGAGGAGGAGGTGGAGGAGGAGGAAGAAGAGGATGAAGCAGAAGGAGGAGGCAGAGGAGGCGGCCGAGGAGGAGGAGAATGAACAGTAAAGGAAGAGGTGGAGGAGGAAATGGAGGAGGAGTCGGAGAAGGTGGAGAAGGAGGAAGAAGAAGAAGGAGGAGGAGGCGGAGGCGGTCGAGAAGGAGGAAGTGGAGGAGGAAGAGTCAGAGGAGGATGCAGTGGAGGAGGAGGAGGAGGTCGAGGAGGAGGGAAAAGAAGAAGAAGAAGGAGGAGGCAGAGGAGGAGGTGGCCGAGGCAGTGGAGGAAGAAGGAGGAGGAAGATGTGGAGGAGGAGGTGGAGGAGGAGGAGGAGGTGGTGGAGGAGTAGGAAGACGACGAAGAAGAAGGAGGAGGCAGAGGAGGAGGAAGAAGTAGGAGGAGGGTGAGAAGAAGGCAGTGGAGGAGGCAGAGGAGGTGGAGGAAGAAGAGGAAGAAAAAGAAGAATAAGGAGGAGGAGGCGGAGGAACAGGAGGAGGAGGAGGAAAAAGAGGAAGAAGAAGAAGGAGGAGGCAGAAGAGGAGGTGCAGGAGGAGGTGGAGGAGGAGAAAGAAGAAGGAGGAGGAGGCGGAGGAGGCAGAGGCGGCGGAGGAGGAGGAGGAGGAGGAGGTGCAGGAGGAGGAAGAAGAAGAAGAAGAAGGAGCAGGCGGAAGAAGAGGTGGAGGAAGAGGAAGAAGAGGAAATAGAAGGAGGAGGCGGAGTTGGAGGTGGAGGAGGAGGTGGGGGAGGAGGAAGAAGAGGAAGAAGGAGGAGGACGCGGAGGAGGAGGTGGGGGAGGACGTGGAGGAGGAGGAAGAAGAGAAAGAAGAAGAAGGAGGCGGAGGAGGAGGCGGAGGAGTAGGAGAATGAAGAAGAAAAAGGAAGAGGTGGAGAACGAGGCGGAGGAGGAGGCGGAGGAGGTGGAAGAGGACGAAGAAGAAGAAGGAGAAGGAGGTGGAGGAGGTGGAGGAGTTGGAGGAGGAGGAGGTGGAGGAGGAAGAAAACGAAGGAGGATGAGGCAGAGGAGGAGGTGGAGGAGGAAGAAGAGGAAGAAGAACAAGGAGGAGGCGGAAGAGGAGGTGGAGGAGAAGGAAGAAGAAGGAGGAGGAGCCGGAGGAGGAGGCAGAGGAGGAGGAAGAGGAAGAAGAAGAAGAACAAGGAGGAGGCGGAGGAGGCTGCGGCCGAGGCAGAGGAGTAAGAAGGAGGAGGAAGATGTGGAGGAGGAGGTAGAGGAGGAGGTGGAGGAGAAGGAAGAAGACGAAGAAGATGAAGGAGGTTGAGGAGGAGGAGGAATTAGAAGGAGAAGGGTGAGAAGGCGGAGGAGGAGGTGGAGGAGGTAGAGGAGGAGGAAGAAGAAAAAGAAGGCAGAGGAGGAGGAAGAAGAGGAAGAAGAAGGAGGAGGAGGCGGAGGAGGAGGTGGACGAGGAAGTGGAGGAGTAGGAAAAAGAGAAAGAAGAAGAAGGAGGAGGTGGACGAGGAGGCGGAGGAGGAGGTGGAGGAGGAGGAAGAAGAGGAAGAAGAAGAAGGAGGAGGCGGATGAGGAGGTGGAGGAGGAGGAAGAAGAGGAAAAAGAAGGAGGAGGTGGAGGAGTAGGTGGAGGAGGAGGAAGAAGAGGAAGAAGAAGGAGGACGTGGAAGAGGACGTGGAGGAGGACGTGGAGGAGGAGGAAGAAGAGGAAGAAGAAGGAGGAGGCAGAGGAGGAGGAGAATGAAGAAGAAATAGGAAGAGGTGGAGGAGGAGGCGAAGGAGGTGGAGGAGGAGGAGGAGGTGGAGGAGGAGGAAAAAGAGGAAGAAGAAAAAGAAGGAGGCGGAGTAGGAGGTGGAGGAGTGGTGGAGGAGGAGGAAGAAGAAGAAGAAGGAGGATGAGGTGGAGGAGGAGGCGGAGGAGGTGGAGGAGGAGGAGGAGGAGGAGGAGGTGGAGCAAGAGGAAGAAGAGGAGGAAGAAGAAGGAGGAGGCAGAGGAGGAGGTGGAGGAGGAGGAAGAAGAAGAAGGAGGATGAGGCAGAAGTGGAGGTGGAGGAGGTGGAGGAGGAGGAGCAGGAGGTGGAGGTGGAGGAGGAGGAAGAAGAGGAAGAAGAAGATGGAGGAGGCGGAGGAGCAGGTGGAGGATGAGGTGGAGTAGGAGGACGAAGAGGAAGAAGAAGAAGGAGGAGGCAGAGGAGGAAGTGGAGGCGGAGGAGGAGGAGGTGGAGGAGGTGGAAGAAGAGACAGAATAAGAAAGAGGAGGTGGAGGATGAGGTGGAGGAGAAGGTGGAGGAGGAGGAAGAAGAGGAAAAAGAAGGATGTGGAGGACGCCGAGGAGGTGGTGGAGGACGACGTGGAGGAGGAGGAAGAAGAGGAAGAAGAAGAAGGAGGAGGCAGAGGAGGAGGCAGAGGAGGAGGAGAATGAAGAATAAAGAAGAGGTGGAGGAGGAAGTGGAGCAGGAAGAGGAGGTGGAGGAGGAGGAAGAAGAAGAAGAAGAAGAAGGTGGAGGAGGTGGAGGAGGAGGCAGTGGAGGAGGAAGAAATCGAAGGAGGAGGATGAGGCAGTGGAGGAGGCGGAGGAGGAGGAGGAGGTCGAGGAGGAGGAAGAAGATAAAGAAGAAGGAGGAGGAGGAGGCAGAGGAGGAGGTGTCTGAGGCGGCGCAGGAAGAAGGAGGAGGAAGATGTGGAGGAGGAGGTGGAGGAGGAGGAGGAGGAGGTGGAGGAGGAGGAAGAAGACGAAGAATAAAAAGGAGGAGGCGGAGGAGGAGGAAGAAGGAGGAGAGTGAGAAGAAGGCAGACGCGGAGGCGGAGGACGTGGAGGAGGAGGAGGAAGAAGAAGAAGGAGGAGGAGGCAGAGGAGGCGGAGGAGGAGGAGGAGGAAGAGGAAAAAGAAGAAGGATGAGGTGGAGGAGGAGGAAGAAGAGGAAGAAGAAGAAGGAAGAGGCGGAGGAAGAGGTGGATTAGGAGGAAGAAGAAGAAGGAGGAGGAGGTGGAGGAGGCGGAGGAGGCGAAGGAGGAGGAGGAGGAGGTGGAGGAGGAGGAAGAAGAGGGAGAAGAAAAAGGAGGCGGAGGAGGAGGTGGAGGAGGAGGAGGAAGAGGAAGAAGAAGGAGGAGGAGGACGCCGAGGAGGTGGTGGAGGAGGAGGTGGAGGAGGAGGAAGAAGAAGAAGAAGAAGGAGGAGGCGGAGGAGGTGGAGGTGGTGGAGGAGGAGGAAGAAGAGGAAGAAGAAGAAGGAAGAGGCGGAGGAGGAGGTGGAGGAGGAGGTGGAGGAGGAGGAAGAAGAAGAAGAAGAAGGAGGAGGCGGAGGAGGTGGAGGAGGAGGAGGAAGACGGAGGAGGAGGAGGAGGCGGAGGAGGAGGCAGAGGAGGAGGCAGAGGAAGAGGTGGATGAGGAGGTTGAGGAGGAGGACGAAGAGGAAAAAGAAATAGGCGGAGGAGGAGTCGGAGGAGGAGGTGGAGGAGGAGGAAGAAGAAGAAGAAGGAGGAGGAGGCAGAGGAGGAGGAGGAGGAGGTGGAGGAAGTAGAGGAATAATGTGGAGGCGGAGGAGATGGAGGAGGAGGTGGAGGAGGAGGAAGAAGAGATAAAAGAAATAGGAGGCGGAGGAGGAGGTGGAGGAGGAGGAAGAAGAGGAAGAAGAAAAAGGGAGAGGTGGAGGAGGAGGAAGAAGAAGGAGGAGGAGTAGGTGGAGGAGGAAGAACACGAAGGAGGAGGATGAGGCGGAGGAGGTGGAGGAGGGGGTGGAGGAGGTGGAGGAGGGGAAGGATGAAGAGGAAGAATAAGAAAGAGGAGGCGAATGAGATGCTGAAGCAAAGTTTAGTTCTTAACCTCACCTTGGTGCACGTACCACTTTGCACTTACATAGCAGGCTTGTCTTTGTCTAATAAATTAACATCTATTTCATATTTTTTCAATCATTTAACAACTTGGCGTGGTGGTTAGGAGACGTATCCTCATTTTCCAAATGAGAAAACTGCACATAGGTCAAAGGGTGAGCTCTGCGTCCTGTATCGCTGTGTCAGAGCCAGTATTTCCAACCTACGGGTTTCCCCACTTGACCTTTTTGTCTGTTCTTGGTACACACTCCTCCTGGAAAATTCCTACCCAATGAACTCTTATTGGTGAAAATGGAAAAATACCCATGCAAGTTTTCAGACAGCAGCACCACGAACGTCACACAGTCTGTCCATCCTCTACAAGCTGTGATCCTCAGTGCAGGTCTGGGTGACAGGCCGTACCAAGCCCCAAGGTCATCAAAGGTGTCCTCCCTGTGGTCTTCTTCTTTTTTTTAAATTTAATTAACTTATTTATTTATTCATTTATGGCCACGTTGGGTCTTCGTTGCTGTGCGCGGGCTTTCTCTAGTTGCGGCGAGCGGGGACTACTCTTTGTTGTGGTGTGTGGGCGTCTCACTGCGATGGCTTCTCTTGTTGCACAGCACAGGCTCTAGGCACGTGGGCTCAGTAGTTGTGGCCCACGGTCTCTAGAGTGCAGGCTCAGTAGTTGTGGCACACGGGCTTCGTTGCTCCGCAGACTGTGGGATCTTCCTGGACCAGGGCTTGAACCCATGTCTGCTGCATTGGCAGGTGGATTCTTAACAACTGCGCCACCAGGGAAGACCTCCTTGTGGTCTTCTTAAAAGAGATCACCCCTTTCGTCTTAGGATGAGAACATTCTAAATCTTTCTGCTCATCTTGCAAAGCAAAAACACTCAGAAGTGGAATAAAAGATCCAGCTAAACCTCTCCTCAAAATGCCACAGAGCCGGCATCTGGTTTTCACTCAGTATTTCTGGTTAGAAAATGTCTTATTTCTTTGGCAGCACTTTCTAGAAGTAGCAAAGTATTGGGAATCATACAATATCTTATAGGCATGTGTGAAATTGTCACAGCTGTGCTCCCTCATTTCACAGAAACATGGCCTGGAGACACATTTCCATACGATCCCAGTAAGCAATCACCACGCACACCCAGATGGCCAATTTTATCACGGGACACAGAGGCTCGGGCTACTGTGATGCTGTCTTTCCCCCCTCATTGTTCCGAATGCAGCAAAACTTCAGCCAGCAAATCAAAGAGAGCACAGCATCAGACTGTCCCTGCCAGGCTCCCACCCCGGCTCCCCGACCCTGAGCCCCACATGCCAAGGCTGACCTGTACGCAGACCTCCTCCAGTGCACTGGCTGGGATACCCGAGAAGGGAACCCGTTAGCACACTTCAGGGCACCTTGAAGATTTTCAGCTCTCTCAGCATCTCACACCCCCTGACTTGGTTCAACCAGTGTTTCAAGTCTCTACCTCCACTGACCCAAAGTTAACTACATTCCTGAAGCTGTCCTCCACTAAAGGGGACGGCAGGAGGGAAGGAGAGGTGTTGGCGTTTACGAGTATACTTTGAAATGTAGGATTCAAAGAGATGGGAGTCTTCTGAGTATCTGGACCTTTAAATGCGGTACGGGTCTTAGAAAACTCCACTTTCTAGAACGTATTTGATTGGAAGCTCGTAACATCATGCTTCCCAGTTGGAACCTAGCATTGGTTCTTTTTCCTTAGAAGATTTTCAGCTGCCTGCCGGGCTATCCCGGCCACGATGAGAGCGTCTGGATGCTGCGCCCCTCGTTAAACACTGCGGAACAGGAACACCGGGCCACGTGCAGTTAGCCCTTCAGCACGACAGGCACCTCAAACTGACCGAGCTCTCCTTTTGCCACAGGACCGTGGCATGCACACAGAACAATTTGCCTCCCCAACACATCCAAGCAAAAGGAGATCATACAGGACTGAAAAGTAACCTTCAGACTCAGGTGTGTCCCTGGGGTACACGACTCCAACTTCATTGGGGGCTTGACTGATGGTTAAAGGTGGTCACCCTGTTGCTGTGGAAACAGCCTGGTGACTGCTATTCACGGCACCGTCGTCCTGGGTGGTGACAGCATGCCCCTCACTTCACGCAGTCTGGAAACACCCCCAGCCCTCTGCGTTCTCTGGCTCTCTGTCTCGTAACTGGTCTGCAAGGAATCCTGTTGCCTCAATGCGTGGTTAGGTGGCTGTCCTTTCCTGACACAGACCTCTGATTGATTTTCACGTGTCAAGGGCTTGGGCAGCAGGATTACAGGGAAAGGTCTCAGACAGCTAGCCTGCGTTTCTGCTCAAGAAGTCTCCTGGCTTCTGGGAAAACCAGGGGATTGGTTTTGCCTTCACTCCGGCTCATCACCAGCAGCTCTGCTGATAGCTTTCCAGGCAGATCCTACTCTTGAGACACAGTAAGCAAAATGCTGTTCCACCCGATTCTGTATGCTATTATGATAAAAGGCCACCAGCATTAATTATTTTAGATCTGCTGTCTGGTAATCAAGCCTTGCAATCCTTCCCTCCAGAACTGGCCCGGCTCACCTTGGGGTTGGTTCGCTGCTGCAGCCGCCTCTCTTCCCTTTCTCTCTGCAGCCGCTCAAACTCTTCTCTGATTTCGGCTGGTGTCCTCCTCCTTTCCACAACCTGCAGGCAGAATGGGGGGGAGAGTCAGCAAAGGGCCCAGAAAGCGAGGAATACACACAAGAGATGGCGTCATTAACCGTGTCCCGCCGTTCCTTTCCCTCAGGATGGTTAAGAGCCGCCAGTGAGACCGTGGGGATTTTCCCTTCCGACGGCCCAGTCCCTGGTGAAGCCAGGTTCACCGTCACACCCGCTCAGTCCCAAGGTTGTGCTTTCCCTCAGCTCTTCAGAGACTGAAGCATTATTGTCTTCATTTTAGTCACTTATCTCCGAGGCTGCAGGAATCTTACAAAGAAAACATCACCTTAAGTGTCACAGTTTAGATTTCCTAATGAGCCCCAGGTAACACATGCTGAAAAGTGTCAAGATGGAGGCGAGGCCATCCACAATGGCACTGGCACGTCTCCCTCATGTGCTGGGGCCACCACCAGACGTGCCCCTTGAGCATCCTGGACCAAGGGACCTTAAGCCATGAGGTCTGGGTGTTTCAGAATCAGGGGACTCTTCCAGTACTCAGGTGCAAATCGGCAGACCATGCTAGCTCTCGGGGATGCGCAGGGATGTCAGATCTGTGAGGAGGTAAGGCATCCCACATCAGCCTTTCTGAGCTCATCACGAAAGCAAGATAGCCCAGCTGAGATTTCAAACAGGCAGGGAAGCGCCACGGGGGCCTCGGGTACCATGCCCGTGAGAGAGGAAAGCAGACCACGTCATTTCCAAGGGTCCCGAACGCTATGGCCTGTGAGGAACAGAGAGTGGGAGTGGGACAAACATGACCAAAGTCACTGGACACATGACGGGGGGAAAAGGCCCAACAGCATTGACCTTGTATTAGTGGCAGAAATACCGTGGAGTCCTGAGGCTGCTCAGAGAACACCTGCAAAGGTAGGTGAGGTGAGAAAAAGCTATCTTGGAAATCAGAAGTTTTAAAAATTATTCCCAAAAAATGCATGCTTATAGCAAAAAATCAAAATAGTACAGAAAGATATGAAGCACAAAGTACAATTCCCCCTCACCCACACTCCTCCTCACAGGCTAACATTTAATTTTTTATGTGTCTTCCTAAAAACCTATGCATATGTATGTATGTATATATATTACAGTAAATGGGGTTTTGTGCAACTTGATTTTATTATTCAGCAATACAGAAAAATAAATACAAGAACTGGCCTATACAAAAGAACTGAGAAATTTGTTCACTATCACTTTTAGCAAGTACGCAGAAAAAAATAACAAAAACATTTTCTCCTCTCCCATATAAATTGTTAATTATCAAAAAGGGGGAGGTGTTTCTTTTAAAGGAAGTTTTAAAATAAAAACAGTTAAAATAATCCAAGAACAAACTGAAAGTCCAAATGGCACAATGATCGCTCTGTGACCTCACAAAAACATTCTCAGTTATATTTAACCAATGTGGCACGCTCACTCTCCTAGTTCTTATTTTGCTTCCCCAAAGTTACCCCATCTTGGACTGATGGCGTGCTTCCTCCATGGGGCCCAGAGCAGAACAAGATTTGCTTTCAGGAATTCTAGTTGTTGGACCTTTGCAAATGACTTTCTCTCTGCCACGCTCTGTGACAGATGAAGAGGCAAATATTCCAAAGGTGTTAAGTCATCCCATTTCTAGTCGGATTTTACAGAAGTTCTGCAAACAGCTGGTACATAATCAGAGCTAACTGTAATGTCAAAATGGTTGGTCCCTCTGAAGCCGTGAAGAACTTGGCCAGGCATCTCATTCTAGCTCCCACAGGCCCTGATGGCCTTTACTATTTATACTTTCTTTACACAGGGTGCATCACGGTGGAGAATGGAAGAAAGCTAAGCCAGCTGCAAGTCACTTTTTCTCCCTTCGGTAACCCTCAGACATTTGCACCCCAAAACTGCATCGTTACAGTTGGTAAGTACTAGACATTTTCTTTTCTTTATTTTTTTAATTTTTTTTATACAGTAGGTTCTTATTAGTTATCCATTTTATACACATCAGTGTATGTATGTCAGTCCCAATCTCCCAATTCATCACACCCCCACCCCCATCCCCCTGCCGCTTTCCCCCCTTGGTGTCCATATGTTTTTTCTCTAGTTCTGTGTCTCAATTTCTGCTCTGCAAACAGGTTCAACTGTACCATTTTGTAGGTTCCACATATATGCATTAATATATGATATTTGTTTTTCTCTTTCTGACTTACTTCACTCTGTATGACAGTCTCTAGATTCATCCACGTCTCTACAAATGACCCAATTTCATTCCTTTTTATGGCTGAGTAATATTCCATTGTATATATGTACCACAACTTCTTTATCCATTCATCTGTCGATGGGCATTTAGGTTGCTTCCATGACCTGGCTATTGTAAATAGTGCTGCAATGAACATTGGGGTGCGTGTGTCTTTTTGAATTATGGTTTTCTCTGGGTATATGCCCAGTAGTGGGATTGCTGGGTCATATGTTAATTCTATTTTTAGTTTTTTAAGTAACCTCCATACTGTTCTCCATAGTGGCTGTATCAATTTACATTCCCACCAACAGTGCAAGAGGGTTCCCTTTTCTCCACACCCTCTCCAGCATTTATTGTTTGTAGATTTTTGGTGATGACCATTTTGACTGGTGTGAGGTGATACCTCATTGTAGTTTTGACTTGCATTTCTCTAATAATCAGTGATGTTCAGCAGCTTTTCATGTGCCTCTTGGCCATCTGTCTGTCTTCTTTGGAGCAATGTCTATTTAGGTCTTCTGCCCATTTTTGGATTGGGTTGTTTGTTTTCTTAATATTGAGCTGCATGAGATGTTTATATATTTTTGACATTAATCCTTTGTCCGTTGATTCGTTTGCAAATATTTTCTCCCATTCTGAGGGTTGTCTTTTCGTCTTGTTTATGGTTTCCTTTGCTGTGCAAAAGCTTTTAAGTTTCATGAGTTCCCATTTGTTTGTTTTTATTTCCATTACTCTAGGAGATGGATCAAAAAATATCTTGCTGTGATTTATGTCAAGGAGTGTTCTTCCTATGTTTCCCTCTAAGAGTTTTATAGTGCCTGGTCTTACATTTAGGTCTCTAATCCACTTTGAGTTTATTTTTGTGTATGGTGTTAGGGAGTGTTCTAATTTCATTCTTTTACGTGTAGCTGTCCAGTTTTCCCAGCACCACTTATTGAAGAGACTGTCTTTTCTCCATTGTATATCCTTGCCTCCTTTGTCACAGATTAGTTGACCATAGACATTTTCAATGTTTTCCGTCAACAGAGTGTTATCATATGCCACCCATGTATCCATATACCTGTACAGTGCACCTTGATCATTTACCAACTAGGTCTACCCTGTGCTAGTCAGGATGACTTATTCTGTAGATGAGGCCTCTGTAGAGAGACCTGTAAAACCAGGTGGCACAGTGGGAAGAGGACAGAGACCTAGGCTCTCCAATACCACCTGAACCTCCCGGGAGACCTCAGGTGAGTCACTTCACTCTCTAAGCTTCAGTTTCCTCCTATAAATGAGGGGGATTAAAACTACACGATTCCTGAGGTGCTGTCTGGTTTGAAAATTCTATGATTCTAGTGAGTCAATTTTTTATTTTGGAATAATTTTAGAAAATTATTTAGAACTTTAGAGAAGTTACAAAGATAGTACAGAAAGTTCTCGACTACCCTTCACCGAGCCTCCCTCAAATGTTAACGTCTAACAGAACCATGGAACAAACATCTGTCAAATCTAGTAAACCAAGATTAGTACATTACCACTAACTAAACCCAGACTTCTGGGATTTCACGAGTCTTTCCGCGAACGTCACTGTTATGCCCTAGGATCTGATCCAGGACCCAGGACCCAGGATTGTATTTAGTCACATGTCTTGTTAGTCTCCTCCCATCTGTGGGAGTTTCTGCCTTCGTTTTCATGACCTTGACCATATTACAGCTCTTAATGCAGGGTGACTTTCCTAGACACTATAAGAATGATGTCAGGCAGATAGAGTCCGGTTCCCCCGCCGCGGCCCGCAAAGTTGCCGCCCCTGCCCTGCCGCTGCTGCCCATGTCACCGCCGCCTCGGGACCGGCTGTATGATTAGGCCACAATCTTCAATGAGCAGACATATTCCTCAGTTCTGTGGTGTTCTTGGTCACACATTTATGGAGTTTCTGAAGGGCGGTGGAGATTACTGCCAGGCACAGCACGACCTCTATGCAGACAAGTGAACTGTAGAACTTCATTACTACTCCACCAAGAAGCCCCCATGAGAGTGCTGAACCTGGACACAGAAGTGTTGAATTGAAATCCACAGCATTTTTTACAAGAGTTCTGACTTGGCTGGGGTAAACCTCAGTGCACTTCCTTTCTCTTGCCTCAGTAGTACTGCATTGAAGAATTGCTGCTTCTTGTCAGGAGGTTCATTTCATTTCCCATTACTCCCAACTTCATATTCAAAACCACTGAGAATTTCAAGTGGAGTATAGTGAAGTAGACTCAGTTTCTTTGCACCATTTCTGTATTCAATTTTTAAAATTCTTTCATAACCCTACTGAGTGTTTTTTAACTAAATTAACATGGATCAAATGAACCGCCCAGCTCCTGTGGAAATCACTTACGAGAACATGAGATTTCTTATGACACACAATCCAACTAATGCGACCTTAAACAAATTTATAGAGGAACTTAAGTATGGAGTTACAACAATAGTAAGAGTATGTGAAGCAACTTATGACACTACTCTTGTGGAGAAAGAAGGCATCCATGTTCTCGACTGGCCTTTTGATGATGGTGCACGACCATCTAACCAGATTGTTGATGCTTGGTTAAGTCTTGTGAAAATTAAGTTTTGTGAAGACCCTGGTTGTTGCAATTGCTGTTCATTGTGTTGCAGGCCTTGGGAGACCTCCAGTGCTTGTCGCCCTAGTGTTAATTGAAGGTGGAATAAAATAATGAAGATGCAGTACAGTTCATAAGACAAAAGTGGCATGGAGCTTTTAACAGCAAGCTTTTGTATTTGGAGAAGTATTGTCCTAAAATGCGGCTGCACTCTAAAGATTCCAATGGTCATAGAAACAGCTGTTGCATTCAGTAAAACTGGGGTGCCTGATGCCATTGCTTGGAAGTGGAACCTAGACAGGACAGAATTTGTTGTACATGTCAGCCAGCACGTTGGCTTGGTGAAGTCTGATGATGCTTCCACAGGAGTGTTGAAAAGCAGTTTTACCAGGCCCCAAGGCTGGCAGAATTGCAACCTCTATGTTTGGGTTATGATCAACCTACTTGGACACTTAGCAAAGGATTCTTGCTGTTCAGCATTTAAAATGTGCTTATCGTTTGTACTGACTGACCTTTCCCCTTTCCTGGGGGGCGGGGAAAAAAGGAATGATGTCAAAGAGGCAGGGAAAAGTGAGATATGGATAAAGGTAAAGGATTGCAGACAAAAACTAAAGTGTGGATGATCTGGGCCAAAGGCTGCTCCTCTAAATGTAATCTGACGTCTGCAAGCCCCCTCCGACTTGTATGGTTTTCCACTCCACTTGCCAGCTGTTACCAGACTCAATACTGTCTGAACATTCACAGCTCAAAGCTGGATTTTTGCCATTCTGAAGAGGCCAACTTCATTTGAAACATGGGTATCCACACAAACACTGCAACTTTAAGAACTCAAATGGCTGGTGTTACGAGCTGGGAATGGTTGCATCTCACTCCTTTGGAATTCTGCCAGAGCATGACGAGGTCCCTTGAAGGTTAAAAAAAAGAGAATAGACAAAGACTAAAAACCTACCTAGTGCCTGAAAACAGGGTCAACATTTGATGCAACCTACTGATGCAACATTTGATGCAAATGCTCAATTTCATCCCCAGCCTCCACCAGCAGAAAGCGAATGATGCCAGAGCTGGGACAGGAGTGACTGCCACATCTGGCTGCTTTGGCATTTTGGGCTTAAAGGCGTCCCAAACACTACGGGCTTCGCCCGTGTCCTCCATCCCTCCCTGACTACCCGTGGGTTTAGACTGACAGACACGTGGCAGACGGACACCGGTCAGTAGTCTAAAAATACTAGCAACAGCGTGAAGGGAACACAGCCTCCTCCCTGGGGTGGAGGCTGTGACTGAAACGGGAGAACCCTCATACTGAGAAAGCCACCAGCTGCAGAATTCCTCAAGGGAATGGTGACGCCAGCTCCATAAAGCGCTCGAGTTCAGCGAGACTCTTCCTTCACAGTATGAACAGCGGGCTCAGTTTACCTACTATACGTTAGGCACCCATACATCTCTTCTCAGTAAGTATCTGAGGAGGTACCTTCCTGTAGTTTTCCTTCAAGGCATTTTTATCATCAGTGAAGGCTTAGTATTGAGGCAAAAAACAAAAAAAAGCCAATTCTGATCGATGAGAACTTGATTCCCTTAAAGTTATCTACTAAAAAATATGAATATAAAAGCTTATCCAGTCACCGTCTATGACTGCCTGCATACTTTTATAATCACGACAGTGTGTATGGTGTTTCTCTGTTTCTAATGGGGAGATAATTTGGTTTGGTGATAGGAAACCACGCGATATTCTGCCAGGAAGACGTCACCCCGCTGCTCCACTGAGTGGGAATAATGCTGCTGGGAATGAACCCTAAACTCTGAGGAGGGGATACACAAGAGAGGCCTGCAGCTTTTCAGTGGCCCTGACTGCTGCCGTGAAGAACTGCAACCAACCCACGGCTTCAAAACATCAAAACACAAGGGCGCTTTAACCTGGGGCATGAGGAGAAACTTAGTACATTCAACAGGATTCTACTTTCCTTTTTTGATGAAAAAAATTCTAAGCCACTAGACCCAACACTTTGCTACCAGGAACTAATGTGACATGATGCACTACTATTTCCACTGAGCCAAAGGCCAGAAGCCAAACGCCCGCTGGGAGCCAGGCGGGGCGTGGGACGGGTGGAGGGAGCGGCAGGGGCTGGGGCAAACTGGGCAACACGGTCCAGTCCCACGGCAGGGGCTCCTCAGACCTGGGTGACTGTTGCCTTAGAGGGGAATTTAGGCACAGCGTTACCAGGTCTTCTGATTTTTCCAAAGAAGATAAGAGACTGGATTTTCCTGCAAAGCCTCCTAAGTTTCAAATGTCAGCAAATACATTTCACTCTGTGGGCAACCAAAACATGGCTATAGGTTGGAAGTGGCCCATAAGCCACCAATATCAAGCAGTGGTGAAAACGGCAACAGAACCCCATTTCACTTCTGTTCCAGTCCGTATCCAAAGGCCTTTAGAATGTTTTCACCCTAAAATTAGAATAGACAGTCATGCATGCGTGAGAGCAAATACCAAAAGAACTTCAAGGGAAAGCTTACATGACGATGAAAAAATAACTCAATGATAGTTAATTTAACGTTAACAGCCTACCAGAATTTCTTAGGCATCAGAAGCGAGTTTTTGTAATGAAATTAAGTAATAACACCTACATGTTCTTACAGCAATACAGAGGTTTACAACAAATTTTCATATTAATTTTTCTACTTCATCCGCATATCACTACTTTTTAGGTTATAACACGGAAGTACAAAGCAGTCAAACGACTTGCCCAAGGCTCTAAGACTACTCAGTGGCAGAGTGAAAGAAAACAGAACCTTCCGAATTTTAGTGATAGTTCCCACATGGTATGGCTGTCCAGGTAACCTATTTCATAGATACTTGCTATTTATTTTGTTTTACTCACTATATTTATAACATTCTAATAGTACAGCCCATTAGAGCTGGAAGGGTCATTACAGACAATTTAATCCAGTAGTTCCCTTTTGTTCACACTCACAACACAGCACCAACAAACACTTCCTAGATTCAGTTGTAACCTCGGGTAGAAAGAGGGTCTCAGGGCCGTGGAGGGTGGAAGGAAGTATACGTGTGGAAGGAGGGTACGTGTAGGAACTGTGCCCTTTCAGAAACCATCTACCATCACCCCCTGAGCGGCCTGCTCCCTCCCCTGGGTTAAAGCTTACTGGCCTAGACCATCCCTCTTACTATTCACCTGATGGGTTAGGAAACGGAGGACAAGGTGGATGACTAACTGTCCCAAGTTCACAGAGTTACAAAGCGGCAAAGCCCAGTGTAGAACCCAATTCCTTAAACCAAGATATAAAGGCGAGAAGAGGACTCTGATGTCTTCAAACATTCTCAAAGGCATCACTGCAGGTTGCGGGATTTTGGGGTTGTTGTTCTGTAGCTGTTGAGTGACGTTCCTGGGACACCAGACACAAAGTTTCTCTTACCTCCCATCCTTCCATTTCCAGTCCTCTCTTGCCATAGATATCGTAGATGGCCCTGGTTTGGGGGTCACTGAGCACTGCAAGTTAAAAACCAAACATGTTTACAAAGCACAAAATTCACCTTTCAGTCCTGACCACAATACCACCAGGCAAGGTCACCTCTTTTTGTTCTTCTCTTTCCAGCCACAATCTTCCCAGAGACCCCATCATTCCCAATGTGTCTTTCCTCCTAATTGCTCCCTAGATCCAAGCGAGGACATGTTTAAAGGTGGCTACAACGAGAAACACTGGATCCAAGCTACTCTTTGCTTCCTTGTGAGGTGCACTGACCCTGCATCTCTAAAGGACAGTTTTTTTTTTTTTTCCGGTACGTGGGCCTTTCACTCCTGTGGCCTCTCCTGTTGTGGAGCGCAGGCTCCGGACGCGCAGACTCAGTGGCCATGGCTCACGGGCCCAGCCGCTCCGCGGCATGTGGGATCTTCCCGGACCAGGGCACGAACCCGTGTCCCCTGCATCGGCAGGCGGACTCTCAACCACTGCGCCACCAGGGAAGCCCAGGGACAGTTTTTTTGGTTTTGTTTTGTTTTTGTTTTTATTTTCTTTTTGCGGTACGCGGGCCTCTCACTGCTGTGGCCTCTCCCGTTGTGGAGCACAGGCTCCGGACGCACAGGCTCAGCGGCCATGGCTCACGGGCCCAGCCGCTCAGCGGCACGTGGGATCTTCCCGGACCGGGGCACGTACCCGTGTCCCCTGCATCAGCAGGCGGACTCCCAACCACTGCACCACCAGGGAAGCCCAAGGGCAGTTGTTTTTAAAAGCACCTAGTGAGCTTCCGCCACAGTCTATAAAGTATCTTGGCTTGAGAGAGTGAATTCCAGTTTCTAACAGAGCCTAATGTAAAACTAGGGACAGGCTCTGACCAGAAAAATCTGACTTATTATTATGTAGGGGTTTGTTTGTTTGCTTTTGGATGCCTCTCTTCTTTATTTGTAAATCATTTTTTTTTTAAATTAATTCATTTATTTATTTATATTTTTGGCTGTGTAGGGTCTTCGTTTCTGTGTGAGGGCTTTCTCTAGTTGCGGCGAGCGGGGGCCACTCTTCATCGCCGTGCACGGGCCTCTCACTGTCGTGGCCTCTCTTGTTGCGGAGCACAGGCTCCAGACACACAGGCTCAGTAGTTGTGGCTCACGGGCCCAGTCGCTCCGTGGCATGTGGGATCTTCCCAGACCAGGGCTCGAACCCGTGTCCCCTGCATTGGCAGGCAGATTCTCAACCACTGCGCCACCAGGGAAGCCCTGTAAATCATTTTTAAAAGACACAAACACCTCTCACTATGGTGTCGGCCATGTCACCTAAAGTATATCAGAAAGACTGTTCAGTGAGGGTGAGAGCTGTTCAAAGGACCTCCAAACCGAACCTGAACATCCGTACAGCAAACAGTCATTACCTCCCTCCTCTGCTGGGCCAACTTCTGTTCAAGACCTTTGAATCTTTCCCCGCCTGAGATTTCCCATATATTTTTAGGTCTAATTAAAAAATGATGTAAATGACTCTATCCATACTCAAATCTAATGAGGAAGAAAGAAATGCGGACCACCGGGAAACTTGGGAGCCAAACTTCTTGAGCTGATCTCTAGGATTTAATAAGGAATTATTTGTTCACCATCTCAGTCTCCCTTTAGGCCAAACACTGGGGCCAGGTCTGCTGCGGCAGCATTTTCACAAGCGCTGGCAGGGATTTTCTGTCAACTCTTCCCCAAATCTCCAAAACAATACAATCCAGTGTGTGGGCAATTCAGACAACCAAATACAATAAAAGGAACGAGTTTGTGGTCAAGCTTTATTCAGAACAGGTAAGTAGCCTGAAAAGTTACATTTGGTGAAGACACAGGCTGACTGTATACACGTAGGTGCCACAGTCTCAGTTTTACTGGTCATTTGAAATCTATGAATAACTTACTTTACTTGGCATAGATCCTAAGAGTGATTTCATATTTTTTTAATTTTAATTTTAAAAATCGTGGTATAGTACATACAACATAAAATTGATCATTTTAACCATGTTTAAGTGTACAATTCAGTGGTGTTAAATACATTTGCAATGTTGTGTAACCATCACAATCTATTTCTAGAACTTTTGCATCATCTCAAACAGAAACTGTACCTATTAGTGATTTTAGTATTTTATAAACAAATATGTTACAAAACTTTTTCTGAACTACGTAAGATATAAATATAAAAATCTGAATTACTTGATTCTATTTCCTGTTAGGCTCCTTAACACCATTTTCTTGCTTTTGTTAGTACCTTTCCTTAACTGAATGCTACAGAACGAATAAAATCACTTTCAGATGGAAAAAATGTTCTTTGCATCTTCTCACCAAAAAAAGAGAACAAAGAGAGCTTGTCTGTAGTGATCAGCCTTTTACCTCTAAGAGCTCCCTTTAGAAGAAAACTAGTAAATGATTTAAAGCTGGAGTATTCCCTTGCAATTCAGACTATGGGCTATTACTTCACCTGTAGCCTCATTTTCTACTTACTGGACACGTATTGATTTCCAAAGCAAAATACTACTCTTTCAAAGGTCCCTGTCAGTAAAAAGCACTAAACTAACCACCTCTTTTATACACCTCTAAGGACTCTCTTTTTCTATCCTCTACAAATCAAGACTCTTAAAAATTGAGTGTCTGCTACCAGGGTGTTTCTGTAGAGCCAAGCCCCGCTCTGACCTTCATAAGCCTGGTGAACGAGGTTAAACAGTCGCTCCGCCTGCAACTTGAGCTCCGGGTCTCTGTGCTTGTCAGGATGGTAAAGCATACACAGCCTGTGGTAGGCCGCTTTCAGCTCTTCAGAAGAGGCCTACAGAAGGAAAAATCCAATTAGAGAGCAATCAATGCTACTTAAATATTATCATGATCAGAATCAGCCTTGAAATGGGAAGCTGTCAGCCACTTTCCAACATGTTTGCTTTCTACATATAGGACATAATGAAGTTATGCTTTATTACTTCAATAAGGTCCCTTTTTTCCACAGTTAATAAAGTGATCAATTATGTACATCGACAGCAACTGTGTTTTGCTGGGAAATGCTGCTATCAGATGAAATGAAAGCTTGTGTCCCTACCCTGGTTCTCTGTGCTCTGAGCGGAAATGAGAAACGTCACAGAGACCTGCTTGCTCTTTAACCTGAGTTATTTAAAGTCAATCCTGCCAAGGTACTCTCAACAAAGAATTTGTTCAGAAAGGAAAAAAGCTATATACCATTAGACAGAAATGCCATGCATTTAATCCATTTTCTGACAAAGGAAACTCAATGAATATTCACCCTTAAAAAATCAAAGACATGGGCTTCCTTGGTGGCACAGTGGTTGAGAATCTGCCTGCTAATGCAGGGGACACGGGTTCGAGCCCTGGTCTGGGAGGATCCCACATGCCGCAGAGCAGCTAGGCCCGTGAGCCACAACTACTGAGCCTGCGCGTCTGGAGCCTGTGCTCCGCAACAAGAGAGGCCGCGATAGTGAGAGGTCTGCATGCCGCGATGAAGAGTGGCCCCCGCTTGCCACAACTAGAGAAAGCCCTCGCACAGAAACAAAGACCCAACACAGCAAAAATAAATAAATTAATTAATAAACTCCTACCCCCAACATCTTCTTAAAAAAAAAAAAACAAAGACATAAAATTGTCAAATCAACACACATTTCTATTCAACCTCTAATACTAAAAGGTAGCACATAAAGCAGGCAAAAATGCTTTACTATCCTACAGTAAAAAGCCTTCCCACCCCCAGCACCCAAAGGGTCATTACCCAACACATACACCTCTCCAATTCTTGTAAGTAATCAATTTGAGGGGAAAATGCACCATAAGAAGAGCACAGATGACACAAAGAGTGAAATGGGCTCTGTGTGTGTTTTAACTGCACAGAAGGGAGGAAGGAAGAGGGATGACAGAAATCCACTTTCTACTTCGCCTGCCTCTCAGTGGCCAAGTTCTCAGAAGCAGACTTCGTCAGAGGCTCTAGGAACACTGTGCCATCTCTCTGGCAGGGCCCTCAGGTGTGTTTTGGGGAAGTACTATGTCTGATATTATACCAACCCCAGGGACCATTTTGGTCTGTCAGAGGTGACGCCAAATGGACAGCTCTGTCCAGGTGATTTGTCAAGTAAATAACACTTTATTTTGCGAGGCAACCCCACCGTTTTGACAACAGAAGCAAATTCTGGGTCACTGACAACATGCCAGAGGGGCCTGAAAAGCCAGCTCCCTGGGTAGAGGAATGGGACCAGGTCCCCACTGAGGAAGTTGAGGATGGATGGTGCTCTGGGATCACGTCCGGGAACACGGGTACACAGGAGAGTGGTCACAGGGACATGATTACTCAAGACATCAAGGTTACGAGGGAAGACGTTAAACTGTATTTTTCTGTAATGTCCACAATTTTTCAATATCTTCCAATTCCAGGAGTAATGAATGCTTTTACCAGTGAAAAAAGGCAAAACCTTACTTCAGTGATAATTTTTGGTCTGAAATTTAGATATTTTCTATAGGGCTAAGTTATTCTGATGCCAGGAAATCTGTGCAAGTTTACCAGAAATCTTAAACAAGGAATTCTGCAGAACTCCCAACAGGAAGACAATAACCGTTACTGGAACGGTACATGTGTCAGTCCCACGTGCCCGGGAGGACAGGCTGTGAGGACCCAGGTGCCACTCTTGGGCCACTTTCTCTGTCCGAGGAGTGGATGGTTGGGTGGATGACCTCTGTGGGCCTTCCCAGCTCTAACTGGACGTGGTTCTGTCATGAGAAAAGCTCTGCTAGACCCGGGCCACTCAGCTGTCCTTTAACGCAGACAGGACCCTCACAGTTTGACTATAGGCACAGGCACATCAGTGTTTTTAATCAGCAGCTTCTTGACGGTTTCCATTAACTACTTCACTGGAAAATGGTCAAGGACCTTGCTGGCTGAGCATCCTTTTGCCTCCAAGGATTAGGCAGATGTCTGCCCTGTGCCAACACTATTCTCTTTCTCCATCTCCTCTTTGGTGTAGCCTTTGGGAATCACACTCTTGAACGACCTGTAGATGGCCGTCCTCCCCCTTTCTCTGCCTCTGGCCATCCGTGGGATTTCCTCTGGGGTCATACACCAGCCTTCCAGGGGTGAAGAACACAGGCTTTGGGCTAACGAGCTTTCTGACCCTCAGCTTTCTCAGCTGCTAAAGGGGATGACAAGTATGCTCAGGGGCGGTGTGGAAATGAAATGAGACAGTGACCACGCACTGCTTCATACAGCGCCCAGCACACAGCGAAAACCTACTCATTGTTGCTCTTCTAAAACCTTTTCTTTGTTTTCTCATCTTGAAACTGTAGACAACAGTACCCCATCACACTTACTTTGAGGAGTAGATGAGCTAATATGCATACAAGCTCTTAACAATGCCTTGCACACATGAGGAATTTAATCACTGTAGCTATCATTACTGTCACAATTCAATTTTGATATCCTTTTGGCAGCATGAATACTGAAACTGGGACAATTCAGAGAGAACGCACAGCCCTGGTGTGAGGATGATAGGAACATTCATTCATGAAGGGGCCCACATTTGTGAAAATTCACTGAACTGCATGCTTATGATGTGCACTTTTCTATACATGTATTCTATTTCAATAAAAACACAAGACCAAACGTTCCCATCTCTGTGGTTCCCTTTTCTTTCTCCTACCGTAGGCTTCTTTCCACGTTCACGTCAATTATGCAATGCATTCCCTGCCACACTTACCAATATGCCACCTGTGCCAAACCCCATTGTTTTAAGTAAATAAAGAATAGTTAACTAATGGCAAACTAAATGTGTCTTCTCCAGATAGGTTTACTTCTGTAACCATGTAAAAGGGGGTTGTTCCTTCCTGAGTAGCCATTACAAATTATTCCCTTTCTGCAAATTTTAATTGCTCTTTCCAGCATCTCATAAAAATTACAAGGGCAGGATTAGATAGACTTGACTGACTTTAGGTTAGACTGCTATTTCCTGGTTGTTAAAAGTAAACCAGATGACAAGGGAATACAGTGTCTAGTCTGCAATACCTTCTTTAATCATATTAATAAATGGCTTAACGTGCTACTGATTAAGTAACAGATACGAGAAGTTTCACCTTTAATAAATATCACATTCAATAAAAGGTTAGATTGGGCCTTTTATCGTAACTGAATAGCTAAGGTCACTGGTTCGATATTTCATAAATGATAAACTCTTTCACTATCGTAAAAACACTGATACCATTTCAAAATAGGTGATATCATTAAAAACGATGCCTAAAGTTACGTACTTATTTCTAAAATTCATTATAAAATTAAGAGATGTATTGTGCTTTAAGTGTGAAAAGTTTCATCATCTCAATCATCTGGTTATAATTTCAATGGAAAGTAAATCTATTATAAATTCAACCTTTATGTATCATAAGATTCATAGTGAAAAGGTCCCTAGAGACCTGTAGAGTTTAGTGGTCTGTTAAAGCTGTTGGATTAGATGCTATACAATACAAAAATACAATAAAGCACAAAAAAGAAATTCAACGCAAACATATTAAAAAATAAAAATATCTGTATATGCAGATGTTGTCTATGTAGAAAATCATAAAGAATCTACAAAAAAAGGTACTAAGTGATTTTAGCAAGGTCATGGGATACAGGATCAACAGGCAAACATCAATTTATTTCTATATACTAAAAACTGAAACTTAAAACGACAATACCATTTAAAGTATCATTAACAAACATGAACTACTTAGGGATAAATTTAACAACTGCAAGACCCATACACTGAAAACTACAATGCACTGCTGAAAGAAATTAAAGAAGACCAAAAATAATGGACAGATAAGCTGTCTTCATGCATCAGCAGACTCAGTATTGTTCAGCTGTCAGATTTCCCCAAAGCAACCTACAGATTCAATGCAATCCAATGAAAATCCTAGGTTTTTTTTGGTAGAAACTGACAAGCTAATTCTAAAATTTATATGGAAAATTGATATGGAGCAAAAATAAATTTTACTTTCCTAGTTATTTTACTAACCAAAATAACTTCGAAGAACTGGAGGACTCACATTACTGGACTTTAAGATTTATCATATGGGGGCCTCCCTGGTGGTGCAGTGGTTAAGAATCTGCTTGCCAATGCAAGGGACAGGGGTTTGAGCCCTGGTCCAGGAAGATCCCACATGCTGCAGAGCAACTAAGCCCGTGCACCACAACTACTGAGCCTGTGCTCTAGAGCCCACAAGCCACAACTACTGAGCCCGCGTGCCACAAGTATTGAAGCCTACATGCGAAGAGCCCGTGCTCCTCAACAAAGAGAAGCCACTGCAATGAGAAGCCTACGCACTGCAACGAAGACTAGCCACTGCTCGCTGCAACTAGAGAAAGCCTGAGTGCAGCAACAAAGACCCAACGCAGCCAAAATAAATTTTAAAAAGGTTATAAGACACAAAGAAAGATATTACATATTAATAAAGGGTTCATACAGCAAGAAGATAGAATAACTATAAACTTATATACCTAATGACAGACCATCAAATACATAAAGCAAAAATTGACAGAACTGAAGAGGGAGAAATAGAGTTTCACAGTAATAGGTGGAGACTTCAACATCCTATGAATAACCAGATAAAAGATAAGTAAGGCAATAGAGGACTTGAACAACACAATGAACCAACTAGATCTAACAGACACATACAGAATATTCTACACAACAACAGAAACACATTCTTCTCAAGTGTACATGGGACATTTTCCAGGACTGACCATCTGGTAGGCCACAATTTAAGTCTCAATAGAATTTAAAAGATAGATATCATACAAAGGGGCTTCGCTGGTGGCGCAGTGGTTAAGAATTCGCCTGCCAATGCAGGGGACACAGGTTCGAGCCCTGGTCCGGGAAGATCCCACATGCCACGGAGCAACTAAGCCTGTGTGCCACAACTACTGAGCCTCCGCTCTAGAGCCCGTGTGCCACAACTACTGAAGCCCGCATGCCTAGAGCCCGTGCTCCACAACAAGAGAAGCCAGTGCAATGAAAAGCCCGCGCACCGCAACGAAGAGTAGCCCCCGCTTACCGCAACTAGAGAAAGCCCGCGTGCAGCAATGAAGACCCAATGCAGCCAAAAATAAATAAAATAAATAAATTTATTTAAAAAAAAAGATATCATACAAAGTATCCTCTCCAACCACAATGGGATGAGATTAGAAATCAATTACATAAGGAAAACTGGAAAAGACACAAATTTGTGACAAACAATACACTCTTAAATGACCAATAGATCAAAGAAAAAAAATCACAAGGGAAATTAGAAAATACTTAGAGATGAATGAAAACGAAACACAACATACCAAAACTTACGGGATGCAGTGCTAAGGGGGAAATTTATAGCTATAAACGTTTACATTAAAAAACGGGAAATCTCAATTTCCTGGCAGTCCAGTGGTTAGGACTCTACACTCTCACCACCAAGGGCCCGGTTTCAACCCCTGGTCGGGGAACTAAAATCCCACAAGCTGCGTGGCATGGAAAAAGGAGATAACAAATCAACAACTAACTTTCCAACTTTTTTTTTGGGGGGGGGCTGCATTGGGTCTTTGTTGCTGCGTGCTGGCTTTCGCTAGTTGTGGCGAGCGGAGGCTACTCTTCATTGTGGTGGCTTCTCTTGTTGCGAAGCATGGGCTCTAGGTGCACGGGCTTCAATAGTTGTGGCACATGGGCTCAGCAGTTGTGGCTCGCGGGCTCTAGAGCACAGGCTCAGTAGCTGTGGTGCACGGGCTTAGCTGCTCTGTGGCATGTGGGATCTTTCTGGACCAGGGCTTGAACCCATATCCCATGAACTGGCAGGTGGATTCTTAACCACTGCACCACCAGGGAAGTCCCTAACTTTACAACTTTTAAGAAACTAGAAAAGAATGAAATAATGTCATTTGCAGCGACATGGATGGACCTAAAGATTGTCATACCGAGTGAAGTAAGTCAGACAGAGAAAGACAAATATATTTTGCTTATATGTGGAATCTAAAAAAAAATGGTACAAATGAACCTATTTACAAAACAGAAATAGAGCCATGGATGTAGAGAACAAAACTATGGTTACCAAGAGGCAAAGGGGTGAGGGGGAGGGATAAATTGGGAGATTGGGATTGATATATACACACTACTATATATAAAATAGATAGCCAACAAGAACCTACTGTATATCACAGGGAACTCTTCAATATTCTGTAATGAGTTATATGAGAATAGAATCTACAAAAGTGTGGATATATGTATATGTATGACTGATTCACTTTGCTGTACAGCAGAAACGAATCCAACATTGTAAATCAACTATACTCTAATAAAAATTAATTTAAAAATAAATAAAAGAAAAAAAAAGAAACTAGAAAAAGAAGAAAAACTAAACTCAAAGCTGGCAGGAGAAGGAAATCATAAAGATTAGAGCAGAGATAAATAGAGAACAGATAAACAATAGAAGGAATTAGTGAAAAAAAAGTTGACTCTTCAAAAAGACAACACAATCGACAAACCTTTGGCTAGACTAAGGAAAAAAAAGAAAGAAGACTCAAATTACTAAAATCAGAAATGAGGGCTTCCCTGGTGGCGCAGTGGTTGAGAGTCTGCCTGCTGATGCAGGGGACATGGGTTTGTGCTCTGGTCCAGGAAGATCCCACATGCTGTGGAGCGGCTGCGCCCGTGAGCCATGGCCGCTGAGCCTGCGCTCTGCGACGGGAGAGGCCACAACAGTGAGAGGCCTGCGTACCACAAAAAAAAAAAAGCAAAAGAAATGAACGTGGAGATATTACTACTGATTCTACAGAAATAGAAAAATTGGAAAACTTAGATGAAATGGACAAATTACTAGAAATACAAAATATACTAAGACTGAATCATGATCTAACAGGAAATCTGAATAGACCTATAACTAGTACTAGTAAAGAGATTGAATTAGTAATCAAGAACCTCTTGACAAAGAAATGCCCTGGACCTGATGGATTCACTGGTGAATTCTTCCAGACATTTAAAGAAGAACAATATCAATCCTCAAACTTTTCCAAAATATTGAAGAGGGAACATTTCCAAACTCATCCTATGAGACCACTATTACCCTGATGCCAAAGCCAGACAAAGACACCACACAAAAAAGAAAACTATAGACCAATATCCCTTATGAACATGGATGCAAAAATCCTCAACAAAATATCAGCAGAGTTCAGAAGCATATTAAAAGGATACACATTACGACCAAGCGGGATTTATTCTTGGAATGCAACGATAGTTCCATGTATGAAAATTGATCAATATAATATACCATGTTCATAGAAACCACGATCATCTCAACTGTTGCAGAAAAGGTACTGACAAAGTTCAACACACTTTCATCACAAAAACACTCAGCAAACTAGCAACAGAAGGAGACTAAAAGAAACTAAAAGCCATAAAGAGCTCTTACAACTGAAGAAGACAAATTCAAAGCAAACATCATACTCAGTGGTGAAAGACTGAAAGCTTCTCCTCTAAGATCAGGAACAAGGCAAGAATGTCTGTTCTCACCACTTCTATTCAACATAGCACTGGAAGTCCTAGCCAGAGCAATTAGGTAAAAAAAGAAAAAAAAGGTATCCAAACTGGAAAAGAAATAAAATTATCTCTGTTTGCAGATGATACTATCTTATACGTAGAAAACTCTACAAAAATTCCACACATACACAAAACCTTGTTAGGACTAACAAATGAGTTCAGCAAAGCTGCAAGATACAAAGTCAACACACAAAAATTAGCTGCATTTCTATACATGAACAATAAACAATCTGAAAAGGAAATGAAGAAAACAGTTCCATTTCCAATAGCATCAAAAACAAAGAAACAAAAAACTTAAGAATTAACTTAAACTTAAAAGACTAACATAAAGAAATTAAGATGACAAAAATAAACAGAAAGATACTTTATATCAATGGATTGGAAGACTTAATATTATTAAAATGTCACTACTATGCAAAGCAACTAACAGAATCAATTCAATCCCTATTAAAATCCCAATGACATTTTTCACAGAAATAGAAAAGTCCCTTCTAAAATTCACATGGAATCTCAAGGGATCCCAAAAGCCAAAACAATCTTGAAAAAGGACAAAGATGGGGGACTCACACGTCTGTATTTTAAAATTTACAACAAAGCTACAGTAATCAAAACAGATTGATATCGGCATACAGACATATAGACCAATGGAATAGAGTAGAGAACTCAGAATTAAACCCTCACACCAACTGTCAAATTATTTTTGACAAGCATGCCAAGACTATTCAATAGGGAACGGATAGTCTTTTCAACAAATGGTACTGGGATAACTGAATATCCCCATGAAAAGAATGAAGACCCTTACCTAACACCATATACAAAAAATAATGTGACTGATTTTTGTGTGTTGACTTTGTATCCTGCAACTTTTGCTGAATCCGTTTATTAGTTTATCCACCCAAAATGGATCAAAGACCTAAACATAAGAGCTAAAACTATAAAACTCTTAGAAGAAAATATAGAGCAAAAGCTTCATGACATTGGATTTGGCAATGATTTCTTGGATACAACACCAAAGGCACATACAACAAAAGAAAAAATGGACAAATTGGGCTTCACCAAAATCAAGAACTTTTATGAATCAAAGGATACCATCAAGAAAGTGAAAAAACAACCTACAGAATGGGAGAATATATTTGCAAATAGTATATCTGACAAGAGATTAATATCTAGAATATATAAAGAATTCCTAAAACTCAACAAAAACAATCTGATTCAAATATGGCAAAGGACTTAAACAGACATTCATATATCAAAGAACATATATGAATGGCCAAAAGCACATGGAAAGATGCTCCATACCACTAACCATTAGGGAAATACAAGTCAAAGCCACAATGAGATACCACTCCACACCCATTAGGCTGGCTACTATAAACAAAAAAACAAGCAAGTGTTGGCAAAGATGTGGAGAAACGGGAACTCATGTGCATTGTCGGTAGGAATGTAAAATGGTAGAGCTTTTATGGGAAATAGTATGGCAGTTCCTCAAAAACATTAAAAACAGATTTACCATACAATCCAGCAATTCCATTTCTGGGTAAATACCCAAAAGAACTGAAAGCAGGGTTTTGAACAGATATTTGTACACTCATATTCAGAGCAGCATTATTCACAACAGCTAAAATGTGGAAGCAGCCCGAGTACCCATCAACAGATGAATGGATAAGCAAAATATGGTATATAAATACAATTGAATATTATTCAGCTTTAAAAAGGCAGGGAATTCTGACATGTGCTGCAACATGGATGAACCTTGAGAACATTATATTAAGTGAAATAAGCCAGTCATAAAAAAAGAAATACCGTATAATTTTACTTACTGTTTAACAGGTATATACTGTTTAACAGGTATAGAGTTTGGGTTTTACAAAATGAAACGAGTTCAGGAGATATAAATGGTGGTGGCAGAGGCACAACAATATGTAAGCAGCATTTAATATCACTGAATGGTATACTTTAAAATGGCTAAGATGGCAAATGTTATGTTATATGTATCTTACAAGTTAAAAATTTGAAAAAACCAAAAACCCAACAAAACCTGAGAATGGAAAAATAGATACAAATGTGAAAGCTAAAACCGTAAAGCTTCTAAAAGACAACACAGGAGATAATCTTTGTAACTTCGAGTTAAAGATTTCCTATATAGGATAATAAAAGAAAAATATTTGTAAAATATCTGTCTCATAGATTTGTATTTGGAATATACAATGAGCTCTCACAACTGAAGAAGATAAACAACCTGATAAGGACTAAAAGATGTAAACAGAAACGTCAACAAAAGATGATACAGGAATGGTGAACAAGTACACGAAAAGACATTCAACATTGTTAGTCATTAGGGAAATGCAAATTAAAAACACTTAACAACCACTAGAATGACTAAAATGAAAAAGACTGAGAATATTAAGTGTGGGTGAGGATGTGGAGCAAAAGTAAACTTCATTTTCAAAAATATGAAGAGCAACTTTGTCGTAAGCATAGATTATAAAAATGGCATCAGGGGCTACCCTGGTGGCGCAGTGGTTGAGAGACCACCTGCCAATGCAGGGGACACGGGCTCGTGCCCCGGTCTGGGAGGATCCCACATGCCGCGGGGCGGCTGGGCCCGTGAGCCATGGCCACTGAGCCTGCGGATCCGGAGCCTGTGCTCAGCAATGGGAGAGGCCACAACAGTGAGAGGCCCGCGTACCACACACAAAAAAAAAAGGCATCAATTCCTGTGATTAAACAGGTTAAAGAAATGAGTCAAATGCTAGTTTTTTCCTAGTTGAATTACCTTAAAAATATTTTTTTCTTATTAGAAAAATATATATCTTCATCATAGATAAAGTTGAAAATACAGGTAAGAAAACTATATTTAAAAATAAAATTGGGGCTTTCCTGGTGGCGCAGTGGTTGAGAGTCCACCTGCCGATGCAGGGGATACGGATTTGTGCCCTGGTCTGGGAAGATCCCACATGCCGCGGAGCGGCTGGGCCTGTGAGCCATGGCCGCTGCTGAGCCTGCGCATCTGGAGCCTGTGATCCACAACGGGAGAGGCCACAACAGTGAGAGGCCAGTGTACCGCAAAAAAAAAAATAAAATAAAAAGTATTTCTTCTACAATATAATTGTATAACTTGTTTTTTCAGTTAAAGGTCTTGTGGAGTTTTGGTTTTTCGGGTATTATTGGTCATTAAGTGTTTTCTACACCATTTTAAATGCCGTTATTACAGTTTATATAACAATCTTCTATTAATAACTTTCATTTGTTTTAAAAAGGCTACAGTGGACATCCCTATAGCTAAAACTTTGTGTGTATGCATGATTATCTTTTTGAAAATAAGTTTCTAAAATTGTTGGGTATAAGGGTATAAGACTTCCAGTTTAGTCTTCTGAACTGATCTCCAGAAAGTATTTACCATTTAATTATTTTAAATTTAAAATTTTAATTTTATCCAAGGACTACATAAACAGTTTATAAATAAAACTACTAGACTTATAACCCCAAACAGCATTCACTCCCACTCCTCAGATGCAAGCACTTTTAAATCTTTTAGCATTTTTCTCATTTTATTTCTAAATATACTCATATCCTTAATTTTAAAATTTTAGACTTAATTTAAGAGAATTTAGTTATCTTCCACTTCCTTGTGCTTATCTTTCCCCTTTCTATGTAATTATCACAACTTTCATTCAAATCAACGCACAGTTTTTCTTTTTAATTAGTTTAGTTTTAATTATGACTGTAAATATAGTTCAAAGCTGAATCAAACAGTATACTATGATTACATTTCTTTTCTTGAACTACTTTTTATTTTTCCTGGAGTTAACAATTGCCTCATCTTTTTCATTTGCTTTAGCTTTCTATGGCTCTGTTACGATTCTTCTCCAACTCTTCACAGTATACTTCTTATAGTAAAGACTTCTAATATTCCTCTCAATATCAAACAGCACAACACTTTCATTTTTTTTTCCCCTCTAAGAGGCACTCCTCCAAGAGCTCTCTGCCCTGTTCTTGTTGTTGGGCTTGCTAAACAAACTTCATCTTAGGATTTCCTGTCACCATCTTCCTGGGTATCTTTCCTGGGTTGGTATCTCTTTTCTGTATCCTATGCCTTTCTCTTTCTTGGTTTTCTTCTTCATTTTGATGGAGCTCAGTCCCCAGTAGTTTCCTTTACAGATATTCTCAAAAGAAGTAGAAGCTCTCGGAAATTAAAAATTAGATAACAGAAGTAAAAGACTGGTTGGGAGGAAAAATTTTTTAGGCTTTGTATATCTCAAAATGTTCTTATAATCTGCCTTTATACTTAATGAATAGTTGGCTGGGTATAGAATTCTAGCTTGGAAATAACTTTCCCTCAGGATTTTTATTACATTGCTCCACTGTCTTCCAGTTTACAGTACTGCTGGTGAGATACCTAACGTCTTTCCAATTCCAGCCCTTTGTTTGTGACCTGTTTGGAAACTTTTAGGACTCTCTCTTTGATCTATGATTTCCTTTAGTATGGGGAGTCCTTTTCTCCCCCATCCACTATGCTAGTTATCTGAATGGCCCTTTTAAACCTATAGTCTCCTATCTTTTGAGAAATATTCTCATATTAATTGTTTCATAATATCTTCCCCCTCATTTTACTTTACTTCATGGCTAAGAACTGATCTTCTAGTTTTTAAGTTTTACTTTTGTGCATATTTCCTCATCTTTATCTTCCAGCCCTTCCACAGAATTTCTGTTATCTTATTTTTAATTTCCAAGAGCTCCTCCTCTTTTTATACAGTATTGCTCTTTGATATATCACCTTGTTCTTATTTCTTACATGTAGTATCTTACCTATCTGAAGATGATCTACCTTCCAAACTCCCTGCATTGTCTGCTTCCTTCTAGTTTCTCCTTGCTGTCTGCATGATCTCAGAATTTCACGTTGGAGCCTTCCCTCAAACATCTGACATTCTTTGGCAATTGACTTACACTTCATAGTAAGATACTAAGAAGCTATTTGGAAGCTCTGTATGTGTGAACAGGTCTTGTCATCTGATGAGCTTCTCTGTGAAATGCCTGGGAGGGAACCTACAAGTTTCATTTGGCAGTCTTTTCTTTCTGATGGGCTAGTTCCTTCAGGGGAGAGACCGGAGAATAAAGGAAGAAAGGCCAGAAGTCTCGCCACGCAAACACTAACGCATCCCCCTGCCTTTGTTAGCGTGCCACTCTCACCCTTTACTGTCTATGTCCAGGCTCCAGAGTCCCTCTGGCTCAACTTCTCCAGAGGAGAATCCTCCTGCCTCCTGGCTGGGTTGGCTAACAGATTTTCATCTTATCAGAGCTCAATACTATCATTAAAAAGAAAAAAAAAACTTAGTCTGGTAGAGAAAAAACAAAACAAAACAAACAAAAAAAGCCTTGTTTTAACTTGCATTTGTTTTCTTACTAGTGAGGGTGACATTTTTTCCATACACTTATTTGCATTTTATTTTATTTTTTTAGATTTTTTTTTCTGATGCGGACCATTTTTAAAGCCTTTATTGAATTTGTTACAATATTGCTTCTGCTTTGGTTTTTGGCCACAAGGCATGTGGGATCTTAGCTCCCTGACCAGGGATCAAATCCTCACCCCCTGTATTGGAAGGCGAACTCTTAACCACTGGACCGCCAGGGAAGTCCCTTATTTACATTTTAGATTTCTTCTATTTGTTTCCTATTAGGGTATTAATCTTTTTCTTTTTGATTCCAAGAGTTCCTTATATATATTAAAAATACGAATTTTTGTCAAATATATTAGATTCCTTTTGAGTCTTTTAACTGGGTTTATAATTGTTTTTAGGCTTTATTTTCCTTTAATAAACACAGATATTTCTCATTTTTACAAAATCAAACCTATCAATTCTCTCTGATTTCTGCTCTGGTATCATGCTTAGAAAAGTCTCCTGATGACAATTTCATTGTATTTGCTTCCCTTAGATAATTAGGCAATTGAAGACACTGCTACATTTTCACTTATTTAATTTCTAGTTGATGGAGACCATCTCTGCAATCAATGTGCACATATTCAGAGTATACAGCCACTCTGCTTTTAGTTTCTACCTTCCTTTAGCAAAGTAAGCTATAGCATGTGAGGAACATCAGTATGTCTGAACCATGACTGTATCCGTCAGGATGGGCTGGGTCAATGGTTCTTAAGTGTTGTGTGGGGCCCCCTGGGAGTCCCTGAGACCCTTTCGGGGGTCCACAGGTCAAAACTGTTTTCATAATAATACTAAGATTTTATTTGCCTTTTTCTCATTCTCTCATGAGAGTATAGTGGGATTTTCTTGAGGCTACATGATTGTATATCATTGTTCTGATGGTTAATGAATTGTGTACTTGTATACTTTCCTGTTTTCTAGAAATTTCTAAGGTGGTAACTTTATGGTATAAACACGTGAGTTTTCAGAGATTAACTCAACTGATTTTAAGTTCTTTTGCTGCACACTTACTATCTTTCGTTATACCTGCTATGCTATCTGTGTATCTGTAACCTCACTGTTGTGGAATACATAGTTATTTTGAAATCCTTAAGTCTTCCTTGTGCCTGTACTGAAATATAAGAAGTAAGTACACTCTGTGTCTTATTATTAAATATTGATAGTTATAACCCACATAAACAAAGGCTCTTTGGGAACCTCAATAATTTAAGAATGTAAAGAGGCCCTGACAGCAAAAAGTTTGAGAACTGCTGGGTTGGTGATACCGTGGTAACAAACCATCCAAAAATTCCAAAGGTTTACTTCTCCCTCACATTACATGTCCATCTCAGGTCAGCTAGTTCTCTGCTTGGAAATGTTCTCAGGTCCCAGGTGGACAAAACAGACACCCTTTGGAACCCTGCCAGTCGTGGAGGCAGAGGAAAGAGCATGAGACTCTCCGGCTGGCCTGGCCTTGAAGTACCTCAGCCTGAGCAGGACACACATCACTTCCACTCACACCACTGGTTAGAAAGGGTCATGTGACCTCACCCAACCGCTAGGGGACTAGGAAGTGCAGCCCCCTCGCTAGTTAAGAGCCAATAATGTTTGGTGTAGAGCACATCTAACTACTACAATGATATTTATTTATTTATTTATTTAAAATTTATTTATTTGGCTGCGCCGGGGTCTTAGTTGTGGCATGCGGAATCTTTAGTTGTGGCATGCGGGATCTAGTTCCCTGAGCAGGGATCGAACCTGGGCCCCCTGCATTGGGAGCACAGTCTTAGCCACTGGACCACCAGGGAAGTCCCTACAATATTTAATACAATATTTTGAAGACCTAATAAGAGTATGCAAATAACAGCTAAATTATAACATACCTTCACTTTAAGAAAAGTAAAGCCACAGGCTTTTTATTGCTGAAGCCTATAAGTTTCAAGTTCAAACTTCCAGGCTGTATCTATATATTAGTGCATCTCAGCAACAAAGTCTCAACAAACTATATTCTACTGGATTTTGGGGGGTTTGCCTAATTACCACAATTGAAGATTCATGACTGTCCATATGTTCCACGACAATCTGATTGAAATAAACTGCATCAGCTAATAAAAGGCTGTAATATTTTATGATACTTGGTGCTCATACGATTTAAAGGAAAAAGCAGATTTCAGAGCTAATTAACACCAAGACAGCATGGGTACTTTGTGCTGAGCAAGAGCTGCTTCATGAAGAGAAAGGGTACCACAGATTACTTGGTGTCACTGGGTAGATACTGATTATACCAAGAGACCAGTTTTTGTAAAGGTTCCTGCTACACAGTCTGAAGCTTCAGACAATAAAGCTGCTCTCATACACGCCCTACCCTCTTCTGACGCCATTTTCCCTGCTCAACACAGTCTTCTATCCTTTTCATTTACATGTGGAAAAATCTTTGGAGGATGTGGAAATAAGTTCCTGCACATGGGGTTCATGCACAAACATAATAGACCCCAACAACGTATGTGGACTCACCCTCAACATCAAGTATGATCCAGACTGTACTAAATCATTCTGCCTGACTCATCTTTGTAAGGTGCGTCACAAATAGAACAGGATTTCAACGGAAACTAACGTGTGCCAATTGTAAAAATTCAGCTCCATTTAACTGACAAAAGGAAAAAGAACTGTACAAAAATAAATCCAATCCATCTGAAGCTATTTACTATTTACTTTTACAAGTAGTATCGGTGCTAGTACAAAACATGATAAACAAGTAGCCTTTCCTCACTGCAAAAAGGAAACATAAGAGGAAGATAATATCTGCAAGATGGGAAAGGACAAGGGAAAGGTGTTCTCTCCTCTTCTCACGTGGTATTCAGCCTGGAACTTAGGGGCCTGAGCATAAAGACATGCGTCTGAATTTGCTCTCATCTTCTGGTACCTGACTTTAAACAATTTTCATAAGTGACAATTTACATTTACCAAACTGATAGTTGATAAACTCCTTTCAGTAAATTCCTCTAGAATGATTTATTGCCAAAAGTGCAATGTGTTCCTCAATACAGGTATTCCACAAAGTAAAATGCACCCGGACCAGGTGAGTACGGTGTTAGCAAATATTCATCATTTCAAGCCAGAATGTCAACCCTACTCTAAGTACCACAGGAGGTACAAAAGAAATATGTCATCCCAGCCCTCAAGGAGATTATAAACTAGAGGGAGGTGTGTGTGTGTGTGTGTTCCCTAAAACCCCATACACATGGATTTAACTAAACAATATATAACAAAAATGCTAATATTAATGATAAAGACATAAGTTCAGGGCTGTCAGAATGCAGAGAAAACTTCGTGGAGGCAGTGGGGTCTGAATGGGAATGCAAAAGGTGGATTCAATTTGCTTTGGTACCAACAACAGGCTAGGGCATTTCAGGGGAAGAGAATGCCCTGAGGAACCAGGAGAGATAGAACACTGACAAACTGGCCAGAGTAGAGGCGCAGAAGAAGGCAGGAAGTAGGTAATAAATCAATGTGGACATCCACCCACCTGCTCATCCATGCAGCAAACATCTGGTAAGTACCTGTCATGTGCCCACACTGTTAGGGACCTGATGGCGAACCAGACATCTATGGTCCCTGACCACATGGAGCTTGCTTTGCAGTGGAAGAAAGCAGAACATCACCACAAAGGAGGCAGAAAAGAGAGAAAACATCTAATTTGTAAGGGGCTTTAAAAAGGGAGCCAAGAGTTTGACCCTTCCTTACCCAATAAATAGGAAGCCACAAAAGGTTTCTGGCTAGAGACATGTGATCAGTACCGTGGGTTAATATTAACTTGTACGGCTTGACTAAAGCTGACAGAAGGCAAACCAGAGAGACCTGAAGAAAACTACAGCAGAAATGTAAGGCTGAGGTTATGAGGGCTGGTTGGCTGGCTGGCAGCCTAGAAGTTGAAACAGAAATGAAGGGGTCAAAGTCGGCTGGAGTCGAGGGGGTTCATGGACTGAGTGGCTTACAGGACAGTCGAGAAGGGGCTCAATACCATGCGGAGAAGAAAAGCCAAAGCGCATCCGGGGTTTTGACTGGGATGCATAGGTCAGGAGAACCTGGGAGGCAGACAGGCTTGAGAGGCAGGTGAATCTAACACGTAAGCAATAATGGGCAGAAAGCAGAGATGCGGGGCCCAAGCAGAGCACTTTAAACCAGCCGAGCTGGTGAGGACTGAACCTGGGGAAATTCTAAGGAAGACAGGAAATGAGCAACTGGCAATGTGATAAAGGAGGGCAAGGAGAGCATCGCAAAAGCTGAAGGGGATTTCGAGGCTGTCAGTGGTGTCACAAACGCATCTGCACAGACTTAAAGCTAATAAAGTACTTTCACCGATATTTCCTCATTTAACACTTGAAGACTCATAAAATGTCTTGAGATTGGTATTAGAACCCCCATTTTACAGATAAAAACAGTGAAGATCAAAAAGGTTAACCAAATGACTTGTCTGAGATGGAGAAGTTTATCTGATTATGTACCCCTGACCCAAAAGCTGGCTAGAAATTATAACTTGTGTGGCCTGGCTCAAACCGATCTTCGGTTCATGAACATTTACGAGAGTGAAAGGCAAACTACAGAGAGGGGACAGATATTTATACTAATCTATCAGACAAAGGACTCACCCAAATTCTATAAAGAATTCCTACAAATCACTAAGAGCATTCCTTATTAACTTTTATGCTCATGATACTAATAAAAATATACCGGCATTTACTTTACATAATAATATGCCCATTACTGTGCTAAGCATTTACGTGCATTCTCGCTTAATTCTCCCAACAGCCCTATGATAGTAAAATTACTGTCTGGATTTTATGAATGAAGAAGCAGGCTCAGAGAGGTTAAGTAACTTGCCCCATATCAGGGGGCTAGAGAGTCAAACTTGGACTTGACTTCAAAGGCTTTGCTCTTTAAGCCACTGACCTCTTCCGAAGCTCCACCTCCATCTTTGGCCTTTTTACGCCATCATCAACACGCTCATAGGTGCCCAAAATGCCAGGTACTGGGCTAAGTGATCTCAGCTGTCCTTCCCTAAAACCCGCCTGTGTTAAGTATAGAGGTCAGATGCACACACTATATTCCTCATGATTTAGGAGGTTGGCCTTCTACCACCACTTCAGGACTCTTCATTTTGAAAAGGTGGGCTTAAGAGAGAAACAATCAAATCGTGAATATGTCAGAAAAGCTAAACAGGAGATTGATCAAACAATTCCAAGTTTCTACAGCTAGGAATAACCTTAGAACATTTAAGTTCTACTTAACATAGAAGGAAAAAAACTTACAAAATTTATAGAATGCATTATCCCCAAGATGGCATTATAATTTCAAGAAAGGACTAGGTGGGACTTCCCTGGTGGCCCAGTGGTTAGGACTCTGTGCTCCCAATGCAGGGGGCCTGGGTTCGATCCCTGGTCAGGGTGCTGGATCCTGCACGCCACAACTAAAGATACCGCATGCCACAGCTAAGACCAGGCGCAGCCAAATAAATAAATACTAAAAAAAAAAAAAAAAAAGGACTAGGCAATCGGTAAAGACAGAACTCTATAAATACTAAAAAGAGAAAAAAAGCAGGGCCCACATCACCTTTAAGGTTTGCGGGGCCGATGGGGAGTCCCATCCTCCAGGCATACCCCTTGCTGACAACAACACATGAGAACAAACGGGCCAAAGGAGCAGAAATTCTGATTCCTGATTAGAGGTCATTCCAAGGGCTTAGAAAAGACTTTCCTACCATTGTACAACTTTTTCATTTCTCTTCCTAGTCATGTCCATGTTTATTTGGGGCCTTTGAGACAGGACAGTAAATAAAAAGGCCAGCATCTGAGTGACATGAACTCAAGTTCCTTTCTGGGTCAAAAATGATGGTTCGGATCATCTCTTTACATCCAGAGTTTGGCTTATTTTTTCCTTCTCATCTGTCTGCATCTGTTACATCCTGCCCACTCGTGCAGGATTCTTGTGGTTTGATGACTGTTGGCATTTTACTGCTGAAGAATGTTCTGGCTCCAGCAAACCCAGGAGGGAACACTGTGCACTCACTGCAAGCAGAAGTGGTTCCAAATGTCCAAGAGCCAAGCAGGATGCAGCCATCAGGCCACGAGTTTCTCCAAGGGAGCGCGATCTGTATAACCCATGGGCCACGATGGTGGCAATAAAGCAGCAATATTCCCAATGGCCTTTTTGTTTGTTTGTTTTTGGTGCCCCCTTTTAAACATTTATGCTATTTTATTTTTTCATCTCTGTTAGCTGTCTTAAATCCTCTCTTGAACAAGGTAGGGTATAAATAAAACACATAAGTAAAATTAAAATGAAAGTTTAATAGAAGTGAACACTAAAATTCCATAGCCAAGCAAAACGTGCAGCTTGCGTATCCCATATTCTCTTCTCCATGGTTTTATTACTGAACTCACAGCAAATATAAAAGCTTTCAATTGAATTCTCTTTAAGAAAGAAAGAAAAAAGAAGAAGAAAGAGGTATTTTGGTAGATAATGCAGAACTGGAGTATTAAAATTTCAAGATGCAATTGTTTGAAACGTCCAAAGCAGAAAGGTAATAACTAGCTTACGGTTTACTGAAGAAAACAATTTGAAAATTCAACCTCCTGGTGTTTGCTAATCCCATTATGAGATGACACTGGAACTAGCAGGACACCGTGACGGCCCCCTCCCCACCCACAGGGAGACCCCCAGAAGCCTCTCTGAGCTCCACCCAGGAACCCTCCTGACCACCAGTGCTGTCTTGCTGTCACTGGAGCAGAACCTCTGCCTCTGCCAGGTCCTCCCCTCTCTGCCTGGCCTCTTCAAAGCTGATAGCTCACATGAAGTTTATCTGTGGGTCCCACTCTGCCTCTACTCCAGACACCGTCTTTCTGGATCATCCCTTGGCTCTGCACTCCACTCCCATGCTTAACCCCAGCTTCCGGGAACCACTGCGCCCGCCACCCAAGTCACCCTCATGACCCTGCAGGAAGAGTTCAGAGGGAAAATCGTCTTTTGAAGAGAATAAACTCAGTATTTTGAACAGAAAGAATGAAGAAAGTTTTGGGAATTCATAACCTAATTCATAAATTCTGGCACTATGTTTTTAAATTATTACCGTAGCAGATTTCGCCAGGATGAGGCATCCCAAAGCCCTCTATGTATATGTATGTCTTTTTAAAATTAGCGAAACCTCATGTTTATCAAAATCCAAGAAGTAGCAACAATAAATATTATTAACCGAATACCTACTTTTGCCAGGTGCTCTATACATACCTACATGCTCCACTATCCAACATCTTGGCTCAGAGTGAGTACTTAATACATTTTCACCTGTTACCTATATTTCAACAGCCAGGGAAACAGGCAGCAAAAAGGTTCAGCTCCTAGCCTAGAGGCACAAACCTCCCAGGGGTAAAACTGGGCTTTGAATACGGGCCTTCTGGCTGCAGAGCCCCACAGTGAGCCTCCTCCGTGAAGTGCGCTGCAGGTCAGCGCAGGAGACTCTGAGGCTGAATGACGTGCTCAAGCTCACCTGGGTGGCAGGGCGGCCTGAGAGTCCTGCTCCTAAGGCATGCTCACTGACAGGACGCCTTACCATCCGGATAAGGCAGGTTTTTGGACAACCAAGGCTCACACTACTTGCCCAGCACACTCGTTTTAAGCAGGGTCACTGTTGTGAACATCCAACCTAATGCAGCAGATGGGAAACTCATTGAAGGAATGACCTTCTTAGACCCACCTTTACATCCCTCATTAAGACTAAATTACCTGCCCATAAGGTTAGATAAGCAACCAAAGAACAAACACACAGCACCTCACTGCCTTAGGCACCTAACTGTGCACCTGGCTTAGCCAACGCTTTTACATTCAGTTTCTGTGGATGGCCCTGCCATCCTGGTTGGGGGGCTGGGTGACTGTCCCCCAGGTCAATCCTGGCTGTGACCAGCAGACCTTCCTCTAGTGCTCTAGCCTGTTCCTCCCATATGCAGTCCAAACTTGAAGTTTTAGCCCCACTCTGTGACTGTAACCTATAGCCAGAGAAACCCAGGCAACCAAAAACTGTGGAAAGAACAACAGACCCTATACCAGGGAAGGAATGAAAATGCATTTTTTATTTAGGTTTTGATTCTAGTTTCTAGTCTTCTAGTTTCACAGCTGTCATGGAAGGATAAAGATCCCAGAACACTGACCTCCATATGTGGACTACAAGAAAATACATTTTTACTTAAGTTCATTTTTTATTTAACGACTGTTTTATTTCAAAAGTGTTTAAAAGTTGAAAAGGAGATTGGCTCCTTTAAGGTTCAATCCACTGGGACCGGAGATCTTAAAACAGGTTATAAACATTGCAGACATGCATAAAAATGAAACTCTTTCAACTACAACAATGGTTAAGTAGGAATTAAACTCAAGTATTTAGGAATAAATCAGGTTTAAAATGTGTCAATCATAATGTCTATAAAGAGCATAGAGATCAAGAAAATTTCACTCTTACTCTTCAGGAATCCTTTCTCCAAATAAATTTTGGCAAATCACCTCAGAAATCTCAAATCAGTTAGATTTCAGACCCCTGATGATGCATCTGACTACCTAAACCAGAGATGCCAATCTGGTTTCAATGTGCCCAGTTAATGATAAACTACTCCTTCCCCTCAATGTGTGACAGGCAGACAACGGCTCCATTCCGCAAACAGGAAATCCAGAACACTAGAGAAAGGGAGTTTTTTTTTTTCTCTTTTAAGAGAAAGGGAATTATTAAAGGTCATGGAAGTCCTGTCTAGCTGCCTGCTTCACTCTCTGGGATACAATTTAAGGAGAGATTTTAAAGTTTAAAACATGGGTGTGGGAGATTCTTAAGCTGATTTTTGACATTTCTATATTACTCCATTGTTATTATCATGTATTATGCCTGTAAATCTGAAACTTTTAAACAGAGTTCCCTGGTTTTGTGTCAGCTTGCTTCCATCTGAGACTCCTGGTGGAAAGTCTCTGAACTTTCTAACACGAGAGTTCTGAAGGTGCTCTGGAGCGCTGGTGGGAAGAGGACCACGCCTCCTAGTTACACTTCAGTGTCATCAAGCCGTAGACCCGAATGCGAACACATCAACAGGGGTTATTACCTTCTTTTGACCACACAGGTAAGAATAAAGATTACTTCTATTTTTTCTCTCATTCTTCAGCTAAATCATGGTATTTCAACTTCAGGCTGATTTCTAATTTCACAAAAAATCCTAGTAAATATCAAGTCCAGAGATCACCTTCAGAGCTTCTCTTCTAGTGGAACCCTGGGAGAGAAAATCTCCACACCAGAGGGGATGGTGTTTTACACTGTTTGTTGACAACGGCAACACGAGATGATAAGCAAGAGGACATGTTTCATAGGGATTTCACCTACAGTCATAAATGTGGAGGTGCCTTCACTCATCCCGAGAAGTAAAAAAATTTTTTTTAAAAGAAATATTTCTTTGGCTTCCACCCATCAGTCCAATAACAATGACGGGTCCAAACACCCTGGTAGTTTTATACCTCTGACAAATGTTTACCTAGGACTCTGGCCAAGCCTATTATTTTATATCATTTGCAGCGGCCTAAGACTCAGTAAGTCTGGTAAACAGGTAAATAAATGGCTGCTCAATTACTGATAACCAGACTAACTATAAATGAGTGGGAAAAAAGGCTGATTTCAGAAAAGCCGGTTTTATTTACCACTTTGCTTCTAAGAACTGGAGAAAAAGAATAGCCCAGGGAATTCCCTGGCAGTCCAGTGGTTGGGACTCTGTGCTTCCACTGCAGGGGGCACAAGTTTGATCCCTGGTATGGGAACTAAATCCCAGAAGCCGCACGGCACAGCCAAACAAAACAAAACATAACACAAAACAGAAAGAATAACTAGCCCAATAGCTCCATTCAAAGGGGAAAAAATGAAGGCCAAAGGTTACCGCTGATTAGTTACAAGAATCTCCAGGTGGCCCTATGGCAGCCTAACAAGATCTGCAATTCCCAAAAATATTTCTTTGGGCATTTCCATAGTAAGTAGTGACTAACACACTTAAGGGATTCTTATGAGGGGTGCCCAAGGAGTCCGGCAGCTCTGTAGTCTGAGGACTGGTAAGCTAGGGTGACAATACAGCACAGAGATCAAGAACTGGGATTCCAGAGTCAGACTGCCCAGGGCTGAATCCAGACTCTCTTGATTTCTAGTGGTGTGGCTTTGGGCAAGTTACTTAATCCCTCTATGCTTCATTTCCTCGGTTTTAAATCAAGAATTATCTGAATGCATACTTTAAGGTCTGATATGAGAATTAAGTGCAAAAACATAAAGTGTCCATTCAGCACCCTGCCCCTGCACAAAGTAAGCCCTCACAAAACGTTAGCTGTTATTAACATCACGCAGACCTACTGACAACACAGACTTGACCAGCCCTAGTCTAGTCAACACAAGACTTGACTAGACCAGACTTGGCTACTTCGGATCACTGGAAAATCTAAGCCCAAATTAAAGGTTCTCTGGCAGGGCTGGGAAGACCCAACCCAGCAGTTTAGAAAGAAATAATCCACCTCGTGACCTGACCTTGGAAGCCTCCCTGACCTTCACGCTGACCTCAAATGTAGAATCAACAAGAAAGGAAAGTTACTGGGCCCCTACTAAGTGCCAGACACAGTGTGAGACTCGTGTTATCTTTCATCCAGTGAGGAAACGGGCGCACATGTAGAGGACGTGCTTGGGGCATCACTTGTTTCCTAGTTTATTCCTAACCTGGGCCTCCGAAATGAGGCTATTTGTCCGGGAGACTCTTCCTTGAATTTCTGGACAGCTGCACAAAAGGAGGACACAAGACACCTGCCTCTGAGCCTGGACTCACTTCAGAGGCGGGATGTCCCCATGGAAGACGCAGGGACCAGACAGAGTCCTGGGGAGGTTCCTGGGTAGCCTTGACCTTGGTGCCTAAGACTTGGTTTCCCACCCTGCGGGCTGGGGGCGATGACACAGCCCCTGGGCCTGGGCGGATGTGTGAGCCGAGCGTGGCACCGGGTCCCGGAGGACTTGGATCCCCACTCCACCTCCACCTCGGGGGCCCTGTTCCCTCCTAGGGGCGCGGGGGCCCCTGGCCTTGCCCTGACACAGCGCACGCGGCGCACCGGCCGCGGAAAGCTGGGGCAGAGGCCGGCCAGGACACCCCCGGCGCACGGGTCGGGGCGGTGGGGACAGTCCGGCCGGCCGGCGATCGCGCACGTCAGCCGGGGTCACGCGGCCTCCCCGCCAGGCTCCGGCCGCCCGAGGCGGGAACGGGGCGGTCGCCGCCAGCTCGGTCCCCCCGGACGACCCGGCCTAGCCTCAGCCCGGACGGCGGCCCATCGCAGGCCTCACCTCCCTGCGCACGTTCAGAAACGAGTAATAGCCTTCATTGTCCAGCTCCTCCTCACTCAAGGCCGTCGCCATCTTCGCAACCTTTCACCCCGCCAAACCGGCAAGGCCGTGCTCAAGAGAGACCGCCGTTCGCGGTCCAGACGGCTTGGGCCCGTGCGGCCGCTCCACAGCGGCCCCTGGCGGCCCGGAGTCGCGCCGCCGCCGCCCAGCCCTGAAGAAGCGCGCCTGCGCCCTGCGCCCCCGCGCGGCCGGGGGCGGGACGCAGCGCTTCCGGCGCTTCCACGTGCTGTGCACGGACCTAAAGCCCAGCCAGGGCGCCGGGGGGGGGGGGGGGGGGCTGTGCCTGGGCTGGAGAGGACGACTTTGCGGTCACACCCGGGGGTCGTCACTGTCTGGGCACTGGGGAGATAGGCCTCTGCTACACCCCCTGTCTCCCCCGCCGGCCACGAGGGCGGGGCGCATCCGGATCCCAAATATAGCCCCACCTGGGCCGCTTCGCCAGCACCGCCCCCCAACCCCCCGCGGGAGGCTACTCCAGGCCCCACTTGCTGACTTGTCACAGGAAACTTACAGAATGTCATGTGTTCCTGCCTCATGGTCTTTGCCTTTTCTTTTGACCACCCGGAACCCTGCCCAGAGGACGGGCCTCCTCATTTTCATTTTTTATTATTGCCCTATATTTAGGGGCACCTGGCCATTTTTCTGCTGCTTAAATGAGGAGGCAGTAGCTATTGGGTTCCTGCTATAATTGTCTCTGGCCTGCTTTTATACCTACAGACCCTATCACAGAGCTGTTCTCTTGGAAATTTCTATCTTATAATTTAGCATTGGAGCCTGATTGGTTTGAGTCTGGTGCCCGCTGCTTGGTGCGTGTTAAAGATGTCTTGGTTACATGATGCAGTTATCAAGAGGAGGTGGACAGGAGAGCTCCCATGATCTTGTCACCGGTTTGGTTCCTGCTGCCCTGTACCAATTCTTCATTAATTCTCAGTAAGGTTTGTAAACCATCGATTTAGAACCATCCATGCTGCCCTTCCTAAGCAGGCCTCCTGGGAAGCCCCAAACACCTGTCTGTGGATTTGAGAAGTTGATTTCTTTCTCTTGCTAATTTTTGACCAGATGTGCACCATCTGGGCCTGTGTATGGTCCCTTCCAATTTGCCCAGCCCTGTTAAGGATCTTCTGGCATGAGACACTTAGGTGTGCTGAGACTGGTTATTCAAGACTGTTGAGTCAGTGTGGAACAGACTGTCAGCCCAGGTTGTAAATTAAGAGCTTTTTCTTTAACTGTGTGAGGTTTCCTCACAACAGCTTTCTTTCACAGACACTCATATTCCATCAGCTATTCTAGCAATTTTTTATGGTTTTTCCTTTTTTCTCCGTTGCAGAGCAGTGATGAGAGCTGAACTGCACGCTGACACTTGCTGGTTTTTAAGAATTTCTTACCGAGAGGCTGGGGGGAAAACTATAACGTTATGATATTCCTTTTTTCCTCAGGTTTGTAGACATTAATTGGGCTATAATGTTCAGCTGGGTAGAGAAGTCCTTTGCCATCTTCCCTCTGCTTTGGAAAACACTGCCTCTAGGAATTACGTGAACGGAATGTAACATATGTCTCGGAACGCCCAGGTCTGTGTTGCTATGATTGAGAATGACCTGGTTTTCATCACCACTCTAACAAAATAAATAGTGACTCAGGGATGCTCTGCGTTTTTGTCCTCTCTTGGGCCCACAGTATTTTGTATTATGGTTACTTGGAAAGTGGTTGTGAAAAATGGGAAATAAACTTAGATACACCACAGGCTTGAGAATATATTTACTTTGGAGGTTGGCTCTCTTGTTTCTCCCTTCCAAAACCCTAATTTATGGTGGGCGAGATAATGAAAACCAGGAGCAGTACAAATTTCGAAGTTAACACACACGTCCAACAAACTACTCACACCAGAGCAAGTGACAAAACTCAGCCACGTTAACTCACTTCCTTGCACTTTTGTTTTCTTTTTATTGGGTAAAGCCACAAAGCAATTTGTCACTTAGCTGCAAAGCCTAATATGTAATACATTCATATATGTACATGTGTATGTATTATATATGTATATATAATTGAAACAGGAGGGAAGGGGGCAGGGCACAACCTTTAAAAGAATAACATAGTCGTTGAGGATATCACAAAAATTGGTTGGAACCGATTAGGTCCAAGATGGCAGAAGATTCAACTTCCAGTGGACCTTGAGCCTCATTATCTGCTCATTATAATACCTTAGCATATGCTAAATGACACACCCACAGGTGCCATGACAGTTCTGAGGCCAACCATAAAAGGCCAAAAGTGGACAATACCCAATTCCTGGAAATCCCCACCCTTTCCCCAAAATAGTTGGAATAATCCTTCCACTCATTAGACTGTGAAATTACCCAGCTCATAATAAAACTACCCCAGGGCTTCCCTGGTGGTGCAGTGGTTGAGAGTCCGCCTGCCGATGCAGGGGACACGGGTTCGTGCCCCGGTCCGGGAGGATCCCACGTGCTGCGGAGCGGCTGGGCCCGTGAGCCATGGCCGCTGAGCCTGTGTGTCTGGATCCTGTGCTCCACAATGGGAGATGCCACAACAGTGAGAGGCCCATGTACAGAAAAAAACAAAAAAACAAAAAACTAACTACCCCATATTTGGGGGACTCTCGCCTTCTGAGATGGCTCAAACTCTGTACAGTGTGTTTCTCCCAGGGCTGCTCTTGCCTTTTGAGATGGACTGCATTCTGTTTCTGGAATGTGTATGTCTCTAAATAAATCCACTTCTTACCTACCACTTTGCCTTTCACTGAATTCCTTCTGCTCTGAGGCATAAAGAACCTGAGCTTCATTAAGTCCTGACACCAGGTGTGTGATCTTACTTAAAAAACAGTGGGTTC